>NW_027505353.1:0-101037 GCF_021521415.1 Bidens hawaiensis
ATTTAATAACCATGCATTTACGTCACACTGCGTAAAGAGAATTTATTCTAGACACATGTCAGTATTATATGTGTCATTCTAAGCGCTCCGGGAGATGATAAGTAGCATGGGTGTCGTCGGTCAAAAAGGAAAAGATCTATGTTTCGCCACCCTCTATACTTGTTTATGGTTCATCTGGTTTGCAAGGAACTCAATAGTGTGTAAAAGCTTTCTTTCCTCTAGCTCAAAAAATCTATCATCTACATTAACATGTAAGCTTTCTCGTGGGTAAAAATGTAAAATATCTGTTCGGATTATGGGCTTTATGGTGTTGTTATCCTTGGTCTCTTTTTTAATACTCATGGGCTTGTTTTTCTTGTTATGTGGTTTGTTTATATTCTCAGTTGTTTGGGTCTAGCCGTCTAGCTTGGCCCATTAACTTGCTTTTGTTTTATCATAAAAAAATTTCTCATTACTAATTTACTATTAAAAAATGTTATATATGTAATTCTGTCAAAAGCCTATTACAAAACATAATGTCAAGTTTATTAATTTGGAAAACAAAAGTTATATAGCGTTTTGTTGATTAACACTAACACGATGTTAATGTAACTGTTTTCTGTGATTTATCTTAAAAAAATTCTAAGAATTGTAAAGTCAAACAGTAACAACTAAGAACTAATAATATTTTGTCTTCTTTGAATTACACATTCTTTCTTTATGAAGAAGTGAAAAACGTGACAACTACACTGTTGCCATGCCCTCCACGTCATGTAATCCAATCTCACAAAATTACCAACCTTTATACAATGGTTACAGTGTTATTCATAATTTTTTCAAGACTAAATTATAAAAGTGTGAAAAGATTTTGAATCTTGTTAGTATATATATATAAAAAAAATGATTATTTCAAGTAAAAAAGACAACTATGCACTCATGTGCCCTATACATAATCTAACTTAAAGAGAAAAATTAACAAGATTAAGAGCAAAGGACAAAGCATGTAACTTGGATTCATTAAGTACAAGTCTCGTCACTTGTGTAGGATTTTGGATTGGCTACAAAACGAATGACAAATTTGTATTTCATAACTCTTTTTTCAATAAGATCGTCATACAAACAATCTCAGAATACACGATTGGGTAGGGTTTTGGGTTGCTGGTGGTGTTGTGTTCGGTCTTATTCACTAGGTGTAGGGTTTTGGATCGGCTAATGAATCAAATATTCGGGTAGGAAACTGTATATAAGTGATTTGTTTTTTTTTTTAATAAAAAAACTGATTTTGATAAACAAGGGTTTTAATTTCTTATAATATGAGATAGTGAGAAGCAATTGCTTGCATCGACAAGAATCTTTGGTCTATTAATTTGTAGGTAACAAGTTGTCCATTTTTTTAGACCGGCAACAAGTTGTCCTTTCGACCTCATGTGTCAAATTGGACTAACACCAATTTTGATCCATAATTAAGTCCGTGTAGTACGTCAAGCTTATGATCTCTAAAGTTAATTTGTATCTAATCAGTACCAGTAAGCATCCAAGTGGAGTTTAAAAATGTACACTTGATATCGGATGGAATCTTTACCTACCAAGGGGTCATGAATATATAATGAGTATAGTTACGTAATTAAAGAATCTTCTAAATTAATACATGACATAATAAAATTGGTAATGGTTTGATAATTTCCCTTGGACCATGTCTCGTCTATAACTATAAAATAGCAAAAAAACCTATAAGGTTGTAGGCCAGTGATACTTGCCTTCAAGATTTTAAAATCCTCTCATAACACTACATAATAAGAAGCTTAACTTCATGATGGATTCCTTGTGTTTCTCGTGCATGGGAATCGACATGGGAAGTCGGGATTCTCATCCTTTTTTCTACCCGTGGAATTTGTCGTTAAGTATTAATTTTTAAGACAATTTATCATACCCTTAGGTAGAGTTTGATATACAGGAATAGAGCGTGGAATGGAATAACATATTGTGAAGGAATAAAGAAAAGTGTGTTTGGTTGATCAAAGGAATAGAATGATCCATTACTTAGTCTATTCCATTCCCTCTAACACCCCCCCTCCCCCCTCTCCCAATTTCATTCCATTCATACCTCATGTTTTTTTTTTCATTTCATTATCTCTTTCATCCTGCATCACCTCCACCACTGCAGATGCCACCACCACCATTGCCGTCCACTGCCACCAACCATCACCATTAGTGTCAACTGCCCACTACCGCCACCACCATCAACTATCGCCCACGCCCCTCGCCATCACCCACCACCCCCCTGCCCACCATCACTGTTGCCCACCACCACCACTGCCACCATCGCTACCGCCACCACCCACCCCCGACACCACCATCACCCACCTCCGACCACCATTATCTCCCGTCGCCCATCACCCACCACCACCAACCACCATCGCCGCCCACAAATGTCACGACTGCCACCTACCTCCCACCACCACCGCCACTCACTACCATTTTAATTTTTTTTTCTATTTTTTCCCTAACTACCGAACTACACAAAGTAATCATTCTTTTCATTCCCATGTGGAAACCAAACATCTAATTGGAATGGTAATAACCTATCCCATTTCTTTGTTCATTTCATTACGTCATACCAAACAGACCCTAAAAGTATGCGTTAAACATGAATCGTGTGGAGAAGTAGGGTATTTTATGTTCTATTCCAATGTTTCACAATGTTAGGACTTATTGATCAATAGATCAACTCATCATTATTTATTTGTAACCGTCAAAAGAAAAGTCATAAAGTAACGCAACATTGGAGCTATAAATCAACTAAACCTGACGACCAATTAGTCTGTTGATTGCAATACTCTGATATCCGATCAACAGATCGGCAATCAGATATTCAATATCTTCATCCGATCACGATCAATCAAGAAACAAATTACATATATAACCATTTCCACATGGTTAACACTCAAGCTTCAAGCCACGTCTTTATAGTCAGTCAAGTGGGGCCAGTTTGACAATCTGAGCACCACTCCCAAAAGGATAAATTAACACAAGAAGAATCTTCAAGGAACAAGCCTGACCAGTAAGAATGCGAAGTTACTTGTACACTTTCAAAATAAATTATCCCTATAAGAGCATTTTTCATCATATCTCCTAAAATTATATGAGGGAAGTTGACAAATTATAGGGCGGGTTGTGAGCGTAAATTAAAGGATGGTGAGAGAAAATGTAGCGATTTTTTTTTTAAATTTGAGGAAACTTTGTTTCCCCTATTTATTTTTTAATATTTGTTTAATGTTGTGAGTAGAGGAGAGATAAAACTGTAATGATAAAGTATAAAAAAAATATTATTTAATTAAACATACAGAGAGAAATATATTATTTTTTAGTATAATTATAGAGATAAAGGTTGGAAATGCTTTAAAAGACAATTAAATGCATAGATGACAATGAGCTAAATTATTCAAAGACTTGGATCATTCACTCCAACTCGTGCTTAATCCTTTGGACAGAATACATAGGTTTATTCATTTTGTACCATACAAGTACTTTCAATCACTTGTAATTTGTTTCAAAGTGATATAAACTCATAATTCTATATATCTGATTCTCACATGCCAATTTCAAATTTCGCTCAAATTAACTGTCTTTTTGTTGAAATCGAATCTTGTTAAGTGATAGTTAACGTTGTCTGGACCAGCACACAATTTCATTAATCAATTTTTGTAGGTACTAGAGGTCCATATCATCTAAGGCTAGATTAAGGCAGTAGACCAGTGATGCTTGCCTTCGTGGTTTTAAAATCCTCTCATAACATTAGATCTTTACGAACTATTATAACGATTATTTTAGGTAATGTTGAATACATGTGTTAATCACTACTCAATACGCTATAATAGTGTTACCCATTTAGGTGAGTACATATTTACCAAAAGTATATTCATATACTACATAATTGATAATTGACACAAATATTGCATTCACATGGAGCACATCCCAAACTTGTTTATTCATTGTTACTTTAGAGAAGCACAAAAAGAAGATAACTCTTCCACAGGCACCTTCACGACATCCTTACGAAGACCCAAGTCTTTATTTTCTCTCTTCGAGAATGATCTTGGAATCGCGGTTGCATATCGAAGAACATTCTCCCCCAAGTCTTTATGTTTCTCATCCTTGCTTGTTGGATGAACCATATTCACTTGACTATTCCTCCCTTGATACCCTTTATCAATGCTCCATAGACCAGTTTTACAATAAAGTGCAAAATCTTCACAATTATTAGTCATCAAATCATACTTTCCATACCCATTTTCATACAAATAAGTAGCTCTATGTTTAACTTCTTCGGGCAGATCAGATTCGGCCATGGTGCATGTTCCCCCAATAGTTTTTGCTAGAAGAAATGCGCGACTAACTTGATATTCAAATCGGCATAATGACCCCTTTTTAAGGAAGCAATCTATGCAAGACAATCTTACTCCACTTTCTGCCACTTTCTCTGAAGAGGTAGGTCCCAGCAGAGCTCAGTTGGACCCGCAAGACTCACCTTGAAGAGGGACGTCTGCGCAAGGACCAACTGGTTCCGTAGGACCAACCATGCTCAGAGAAGACCTTACGCGCAGTACGCCAGCTGTTCCCGCAGGAAAAGCCTCCCAATGGTGAAGTACCCCGCCTGTTCCCGCAGTTGCGGATACAAGCCATCAGGGAAGGCTACCCGCACTAATAGCAAGGCTACACGCACAAGGCACTAAATAATTCAGTAGTCACCTGAAGGAATGAGCAAGGCGGGAATACTCCTGCCCAAATGAGCCAGTCCGTACGCTTCTGGAAGATCTTTTGTACTATACCTGCCAAGGTATGGACAAAATAGACAAGATCTGACCAAAGCAGCCCATGAACCAATCACAGGGTGACAGCTCACCGACAACAGTACGAGGAGCACGCTCTAGTACAAAATGTCACTATCAGCCGCTGCCTACTCACCAACCCTTGTCGTGGCACGTACATAGCCTGCAGTTGGTGGAAAAGGAATAGTACACAGCCGGCGTAAAAGGAATAGTACACAGCCGGCCATGTCACTATCAGCCGCTGTCTACCTACCAACTACCAGCATGGCACGTGCGTAGCCCACAGTTGGTGGAAAAGGAATATTATACAGCTGGCTGTACCTGCTTGGAAACCTACATTCGGCTATAAATACTCCAACACCTTGGAACGGTATCATTATCTTGTATCTTATCTTCTCTAGCAATCTCTCTCAATATACACTTATATTCAGAGCAATCTAGTCTGATTCTCACGCCGGAGGGTGGTCACAAGAAGGAACCCCCCCTTCTCAGTGACGAGCTCACGGTGTCTGTTTTGCAGGTCATCAGAAGAACAACCATCTTTGCCGGACCTAACCCTCGTGGGAAACATCTATTTAACCCCCAGATTACCCGTAATCTGCCCGGGGTCGATTAGTGTTTCTTCATTGGCGCCATCCGTGCATAAAATCTAGAACTATTTCTTTTTTAGTTTTTTCCAAAACTTCTGGAAAGATGGTTAACGTTACTCCGGTCCCGAGGCCAGCGAGTGACCAAGAAACCCCGGTAATCACAACCCCAGCTACTGGGAGGAACACTGGCGAGTACATAAATTTTACGAACACTACCCCGGTTACTCAAGCCGGGGCAAGTGCAGTAAATTTTACGAACACTACCCCGGTTACCCAAGCCGGGGCAAGTGCAGTAAACAATCATCCCCTGGGATTCATTGATACCCAGGTGGAAAGACAACAGACGAGGCTCCCCCGCCAAACACTTGATCAAGTTAAAGCGTGGGCGGAAGCACGTCAGAAGGAATTCCAAGCTGAGTTGGATGAACGCTTACGTTCCCTCCAACAGGCTGACGAATTCGGAAGCACTCGACAACAGCTCAACATGAGCAATGAGTGCGAGTACTTGGACGATGACTGGGAAGAATCCTATAGTGACACAAACCCTCGCCATAGGGCGAAAGGGAAGCGCAAGGAAACGGACTTCCAACCGAGAAGGAATTTTGGAGAAACCTTCAAACCAAGGAACGCGGGGGGAAACCCACGTGACTTCTCCAAAACCTTTAGACCAAGTGTTGCAAATGCGGGAACGTCCAAGTTTGCAAGGGACATTGCGGAGGCAATCGCCCCGAAGAGTGCTAAACAAATGTCCAACATAGGCACTTAAGACGGTATATCCGACCCAGACGATCACTTGAACAGATTCATAGCGGGGGCAACCGTCAGCAACTGGACGGAACCCACGTGGTGTTATATGTTTCAGATGACGCTGGTTGGAGCGGCCAGGGCGTGGTTTGATCGTTTACCGGTCCACCACATCTATGATTGGGCGGACTTTCAACACAAGTTCAGCCAACACTTCAGTTAACAGAGGAAATATACTGAAGAGCAGTGGACGATCCTCAACTGCGTTAGAGAGGATGATGAATCTTTACTAGACTTTATCACTCGCTTCAACTCCAAAAAGCTGAGTCTGGGCACCATAAGCGAAGATCTTGTTCGCGCCGCTTTCATCCAGGGCGCCGAATACCCAGAGCTTATCCGCACGTTGACGGGTAAGGACGGCATGCCATCCACATGGGATGCCATCATGACGGCGGCCAAGCGCTTTGCCGAAATGGAGAAGCAACTGGGTAGGGATCTTCCCCAGAATACACACCTCTACACGCAGAGGACTAGAGAAAACAACGTTCGGACCGCCCGGCAAAACAAAAAGAGGAAGCTAGGTATTTGGCAGTCAAGGGTAAACTTTGACACCTCATCTAGCTCTCACCCTCTAGTAGGCGGAAGGGATAACACGCACCCATCAAGCCGAAAACACCGGTGGACGCCACTCACCAAAAGCGTCACGGAGATATTTGCCACCGAAAAACTCACATGGCCAAAAGCTCCAATGATCCAGCAGCGACCTAATGCGGATCAGAGCAAATCCTGTGACTTTCACGGGACAAAGGGTCACAACACTGAGGAGTGTACATCCTTGAAGGATATTGTTGAAACATTCGTCAAGGATGGAAGACTTACACACCTTGTGGCATCAATCAAGAATGGAGGGAGGAATGATAACCGATACAAAGGCAACGGACGAAAGCCCGTTGACATCAGCATCCACATGGTTCATAGTAACATCAGGGAAAAAAAAAGACGAACGACAGAACCATGCGCGTGGAAGGAAGCTGAGGTGCGCTTCCCGCGAGTGCCAGGAGGACCCAGCAAAGAAGGCCCTATCGTCATCAAAAGCCAGCTCGGGCACTACATCACTTCCCGCACTCTTGCTGACAATGGCGCCTCGTCAACGGTTATGTACAGGCAGTTCTTCGACAAGCTAGACGACGAAGACAAGGAACGCCTGGAAACGGTCTATGTCTCGATGGAAGGGTTTGACGGCAGCACAAACACCCCCTGGGTATCCTATCTTTCCCAGTCATTCTCACGGACGGGAAACACTCCCGCACAGAGGACGTGGACTTTGTCGTGATGAGGAAGCCACACCACACATAAGACATTCTCTTCGGGAGAGACGGGATGGCAAGATTCAATGCCGTGGTATCTTCAGTCCACAGCATGATGGGATGGCCAACAGCTGAGGTTGTAGCGATGATCACCGGTATTCCTCAGGTATGCATCGCATCTGTCTCATCTAAACCCAAACCAAAGATGGCTAAACAAACCATCACCGAACCAGAAAAATGGGCCCTCAATGGCAAATACCCCGACCAGGCTGTTACCATTGGCCCAACAATCACTGATCCTACGCGCACCTTACTCAAACGCTTACTACAGAAAAACGCTAACATCTTCGCGTGGACACCAGCTGACATGACTGGTGTACCTCGAAGTAAGGCAGAGCATAAGCTCAAGTGTGACTCGGCTTTTACGCCAGTCATACAAAAGCGTAGAGTAATGGGGGCGGAACAAGCTAACGCGTGTAGAACCCAAGTCAAGGAACTCCTTGACGCGGGCATCGTACGCGTTAGCAGATATCAAACATGGGTTGCAAATCCCGTCATGGTACCGAAATCTAACAAACAATGGCGCATGTGCATAGATTTCAAAGATTTAAACAAGGCATGCCCCAAAGATTGTTACCCGTTACCCGAAATTGACCTCAAAGTGGATTCATTAGCACCGTTTCGCCTTAAATGCTTTCTTGACGCATATAAGGGGTACCATCAAATCCACATGGCCGTTGACGATCAGGACAAAACCGCATTTCGGACGCCCGATGGCACATTTTGTTATCAAATGATGCCATTCGGATTTAAGAATGCCGGGTCCACATACCAACGGTTGATGGACAAAGAGTTTCATGCCCAAATTGGGAGGAACTTGGAGGTCTACATGGATGACTTGGTCATCAAAAGCCCTGAGCCAGAAGCAATGTTGAAAGACATCGAAGAAACTTTCAACACGCTCAGAAAGATAAACATGAAGCTCAACCCGAGCAAGTGTTCCTTTGGGATGGAAGAAGGGAAGTTCTTAGGAGTCATTGTTACTAAAGATGGCTTCAGAGCGAACCCTGAAAAGGTCGAAGCCATTATCAAAATGGAATCACCTACTACCATCAAGCAAGCTCAGACACTGAATGGACGCCTAGTCGCACTTAACCGCTTTTTGTCAAACCATGCGGATAGGTCGTTCCCATTCGTGTCAACATTGAGAAACTGTTTAAAGAAAACGCACTTCCGCTGGACATCAGAAGCGGAAGCAGCTTTTTAGGAAATTCGGTCACGCTTGATCGAACTCCCAACGCTCACAGCACCAGAAGCGGGGGAGGAATTAATCCTATACCTTTCCGCCACAGATAGAGCAACCGGGGCAGTCCTGCTAGTAGAGCGAAAAGGCACCCAGATGCCTATTTACTATGTTAGCCGTGTCCTAACAGACGTAGAAACCCGGTACTCTACCCTGGAAAAATTAGTCTTAGCACTTGTACAGACTTCACGCAGGCTAAGACGATATTTCCAAGGTCACCCAATCACCGTTCTCACCAACTTCAAACTTGCAAACGTTCTAGGCAAACCCGAATTGTTGGGACACCTAGCCAAATGGGCAATAGAATTGGGAGAATACGCGATAAAGTACAAGCCGAGACCAGCCATAAAAGGCCAGGTCTTGGCAGACTTTATTGCAGAAGTCCCCGCTTCGCGGGAGAAAGAGTGCCAGGAGGAGGCTCAACCCTCCCCAGCACAGGACATCGATGATGTCTGGCGACTCTACACTGATGGAGCAGCCAGCAACGAGGGTTCAGGCGCAGGGTTGAAACTAACCAACTCAGCAGGCCAAGAATACACTTACGCTATTCGACTGGATTTTCCAAGTACGAATAACGAAGCGGAGTATGAAGCTTTCTTGGCCGGGCTGAGAATTGCGCGTAAGATGGGAGTGAAAAACTTGGAAGCCCATGTGGATTCCATGTTAGTAGCCAACCAAATAAATGGGACGTACACGGCCGTGAACGACACAATGGTCCTGTACCTCGGACAAGCAAAAACCCTTATGCGCGATTTTAACGATTGTAAAGTCATACACGTCAAGCTTAGCGAAAACAAATCTGCGGATGCGTTAAGCAAGCTTGCATCGTTAGCCTTCACCCACTTGGGAAAGGATATTCGCATTGAACTCCTTAGAGCACCATCAGTCCAGCACAAGGAAATATGTGTCATCCAAACCGGCACAAAAACGTGGATGACACCAATAATAAATTACCTTGCGGCGGGTATACTACCAGAGTCAAAAACACAGGCAAGAAAAATACGTTGTAAAGCACTGAACTATCAACTCATCGATGACATCCTTTACAGACGTAACTTTCTTGGCCCACTCCTAAGATGCGTGGACAACCAAGATGCTGGCTACCTCCTAAGGGAAGTACACGAGGGCATCTGTGGAGTACACGCGGGTCCACGCGCTGTTGTAGCTAAGCTAAACAATGCGGGATACTTTTGGCCGGGGATGCATACGGATGCGCTGGCATACATCAGAAAGTGTAGATCTTGCCAGCTCTACGCACCCAACACGCATCGCCCGAAGAATGAACTTGTTCCAGTCACCTCTTCATGGCTATTTCAGAAGTGGGCCATCGATGTGACAGGCCCATTTCCCACAGCAGCAGGGAACGTTCAGTTTCTAGTGGTAGCCATCGACTACTTCACCAAGTGGATAGAAGCAAAACCCTTAGCCCAAACAACCGCAAAACATATCAAAAAATTTATTTGGGAATTTATTATTTGTCGTTTTGGACTTCCACAGACTTTGGTGAGCGATAACGGCACCAACTTTGCTGACAAGAAGCTACAAAAGTGGCTGGAAGAACTTCAAATCACCCACACCTTTACCTCAGTGGCGCACCCGCAGGGTAATGGTGAGGTGGAAAGAGCAAATAAGAGCATCGTCGACGGCATAAAGAAAAGACTCTTGGAACACAGATCCGGCTGGGTGGACGAAGTTCCACACGTCCTTTGGGCAAACAGAACGCTGAAAAAGGCCAGTACGGGAGAAACCCCGTTCAGCCTCACTTATGGCACTGAAGCCATGGTCCCGGTCGAAATTGGTTTACCCTCACCAAGGGTCTTGATTCAGCCAGAAGACAATGATGCGGAAAGACGGTTAGACCTTATGCTAACCGAAGAACGTAGAGACTTAGCCGCAGCGCGTGAAGAGAACTACAAGCGACAAATGCAAAAGTACTACAACACGCGGGTAAAACTCTGCAACTTCAATGTAGGAGACTACATATTGTGTAACAACGAGGCTTCAAACCAAGAGCGCCCAGGAAAGCTGGCCCCGGTCTGGGAAGGACCATACATTATCAAAGAAGTTTTGGGAAAGGGCGCATACCGGCTCGAAAGGCTCGATGGCACTCCCATCCCAAGAACATGGAATGGAGCTCAATTACGCAAATGTTACATGTAGATCAATTCCAAACTTGTAAAGAAAAGGCCTAGAGCCACTTCTAATGGAAATGATTCTCCTTTCACATTGTGATGATAGCCTTACCTTTATACTTATGAACTTACCACACTGATATGCCGGTTTTCACCGCATAAATATGGGAAGAAGTAAGTCGTTGCGTGTGGAAGGCGGCAAAACCCGCATAAACACAAAAAACGGAAAAAAATTCTAAGATGAGGAAAACCTTCACGCAGGTCAGTTATAGGTGAAGTTTGGTCATCTCACTAAATGAAAGTGACGATCTTACCCGCACAATCATGATAGAGGAAACTGAACATTAACCTATTGACAACCGCGCGTCGAAATGTTAACTTATTCAAAACACTTAGAAAATTTCTAAGGAAAAGATGAGGAAAACCTCAACGCAGGTCAGATATAGGTAAAGTTTAGCCATCCTACTAAGTGAAAGTGACGGTCTTACCCGCACAATCACGAAAGAGGAAGCAAAACTTTAACCTGTTGTCTGCCACGTTGAAAGGTTAACTTATCCAAAGTACTTAGGAAATTGCTAAGCTAAACTAGAATATGCGTGAGCAAAACATATAAGGTTTACAAGGCAAGGCATTAACAAAAGATTTATATTCCATAAAAATTCAAATATTACAAGAATGGCCGGGCATATACCCGCGTACAAGAATATAAATCTATACAAAAATAAAAATCTATTCTAATAGTGGGAAGGGATCTAAAGGATCAAGCTTTAGGACCACTCCCACTTGAACCCGCACCATCAGTAGAGTGTGGCGGTTCAAGGAAAGCCTTGAGAATAGCTAGCCCATCATCAGCAACAGTAATCTCGTTCACCTTCTCCACCACCGGATGCTGGAAGGCAGCATACTGGTTCACTGCTTGGTCATAAGCAGCTTCAGTATCCACATCATATAGAGGGAAGTTGGAAGGCGGGATGCCCTTCTCAACAAACCCTAGACCAAGCAGGAAGCCAGCCTTTTCCCCATCCTCATGAGAAGCGTTGAGGGCTGCGCTCATGGCATCGTCATATGATGTGTTCGTAAGAACCCGATGCACAACCTACAAAGCAGAAATATATCACTCTTCTAAGCGTAAAGAAATTGTGAAACTGCGCATACCTGAGACAACGCTTCTCGAAGAAGCCATTCCTTGGTAACCAGAGCCTCCTGGAGGGTAGCTTGAGCTTCATCACGGGCGTGTTCGGCTTCGTTCTTAGTAAGGTTGGCAAGCAACACATCTTTAGCTGCAGCCTCTTCGACGCCCTTCAGCTTACGCTCAGTGTGGTCAAGCATGCCCCTCTGGTCCAGGATCTCTTGGAGCTTCTTGGCGTCTTCCATGGCCAAGGCATCATGAGCCTGTTGGAGTCTCTCTAATTTGGCTTTAAGCTCCTCATTCTCGGTGCGTAGAGGCTCGGCAACAGCTTCAGCCTTGGTGGCCCTCTCAGTTGCGTTCCGTGCAGTTTCCTTAGCCAGCCGAAGCTGTTCGTTAACAGCTTGGGCAGCCTTGGAATGAGCCTCGAGCCGGGCCTGAACTTCAACCTCGAGGGCCTTGAAGGCCTTCTCCTTTTCCGCAGCAACAGCGGCAAGCCTCTCATTCTCCTCCCGGATAGCCCGCGCCTGAGCCACTTCCAGGCTACGCGCCGTCTTTAACTTGTCGTTTTCACGACAAAGTAGCTCGACGCACGGCTGCATCCGGGCAAGGAGGATTCGGAGCACGTTGGACAGCCTACCCTCCTGGTAGCTGGCCATGGCTTCCCCCAGCGCACCGCTTGGGGCGGCGTGGCGCGCCCATTCGACGCACTCCTCAGCAGTCCGGAGGGTCGTTCCCCGGCGGATACTCCATCGAGGAGCGTACACCTCGTTGGAATCACGAACTGCAATAAAACAAAAAACAGTTAAGAGAAAGAAATGATAAAAGGGATATAGGCCAAAATAACCCTACGCACCTGTAGGGTCGACAACAGGCCGATAGCCACCAAACCCATCACCTGAACCTAAGGGATATCCATCCAAAAGGTCAGGGAGACGGGAAGGAGGCAAGGATTGGCTAGACGCCCCAACCCCGAACATACCTGAAGGACCGCCCGCGGTCGCCGGCGCCGGAGGAGGCATGGTGGAGGCCGCCGCGGTAGAAACCAACGGATGTGAACTCACCGGAGGTGAACTCACAACCGTGGCAGTCGCCGCGGAAGAACCCGCACAAGAAACCACCGCCGGCTCAGTGAAGGATTCCGTGAAGATGGAACTGACAGCCGGCGGGGATGATGTTACAGTTGGAACAGTTGCCTCAACGGGATGAGCAACTGAACCAATACTGCAAACAGGCGTAGCCGCCTGGGTCATCGCCTCGGGTAGGTTGACCAAATAATATTTACCTGGCCGCGTGGCGCTCAGTATCTCATGGCCTGGCGGGTAGGCCTCCACAAACCGATCCGCCGTCTGCTCAAGGATGGGCAACTCGTTCTCGTCAAGAGCACGAGTACCCAACCGAGCGGGACCACCACTCTCCCGCGGATGCAGAAGAGACTGCAAGTTGTTTCCCTCTGAAAATAAAAAGAAAGATGGTTAGAACAAAAACCCTAAATTAGCAAATAATATGAAGCATACCGTAAGGGATAGAGTTCAAACCGTATTCGAGGACGATGGGAATCTGTGGTGCCTCCGCCCCAACATCTTTCCACACCCGGCTCATACCGAGCATCACCATCCCAGACTCCGCAAAGCAGTAAACCAGAGTCTGGATCCGGGAGATCATGGCAAACCATTCCGCCTCCTGGTAGTTGGAAGCGTGAAGGTTGGGGAGTGCTCTCCCGTTCTTGAATGTCATCGCGATAGGGACGACACGGGCAGAGATGTAGAAGAACTCCCGCTTCCAAGACCGAAGACTGCGCTCGGTAGCACAGATCTTCAAACCCTTGATCCGGGTGACCAAGGTGTACCAGCCTTGGATGCACCTCCAGGAGTAGAAGGTCAACAGGCGGTCGACATGGGGCTCCACACCCAGAATGAGGCACACCCATTCAAAATGGCGGATCTTGGCGATCGCCATTGGGTGTACCTCCATCAGGTGCACACCGTGTCTCTCCAAAACACGGTATACAAACTTCGTCAATGGGAACCTGAGATTCCCATAAACGAAGAATGCAGCATATACCCCTATTTTGCCTTTGGGGGCATCGTACACCGTCTGGTGAGGCTCAGGAAACTCAGGCTCGAACAGCTCGAGCATGAACTTCCTGACGATGTACTGATAAAGGTCGATGGGAAGAGCACACTGGCATTTGCCAGCAGTGCTCTTATCATCCTTATCAGACGTGGACGTCGGGATCTCGGCGTACACATCAGACTCCTCGGCGGTAGCCTCAAGATCATGAGTAGAAGACATGTTTTAGATGTAAAGAAGGAACGATTTCAGGAGAATGCTCGACGGAAAAGTTAGAGTATTCGCCGGAAATCGTTTAGAAGAGAGAAGTGAAAGTGTGGATTAAGATGCACCCTCTCCCCCTTTATATACTCATCGCAATGAATGCGATGAATTTAATGCGGGGGAGAGAGAGAAGAGCAGGTGCAATGAAACTATGACACGTGGAAAGAGCAAGCTGGCAACAGCTGTCGACAGGACGTGTGCCGTAAATCTCGCGCCCACGCGCCCGAAAACTCGCGCCCACGCGCCTGAAAAAGCGTCTGGAATGACCATATACTGTCACGTCGCCATAACTTCCTGCACGTCCTGAAACTGTCAGAAGAAACCGTCAGACGACACTAACGTCCCTTCAACAGTTTGGACTGTTCTTATCCTTTCACCAACTCTTCGAATTTCAAAAAGATTCAAAAAGATTCAAAGATTCAAAAATAAGAAGGAATATACCCCCTTACCTTGGTACCCAAGAAACCGTAAGACAAGTGCGGGTACAGTGTCAAGGCGAAACCCTTCACATACCTAGCACCTGCAGGGAATTGAAGCCAAGAATACCTTGGAAGTAAAGAAACTATAAGACGAGTGCGGGTACAGTGTCAAGGCGAAACCCTTCACATACTTAGCACTTGCAAGGAATTGAAACCAAGAAGGATCTTCTGGACCGTGCTTGCGGAAAGAGAAATAGCACCTCCACATAGCGGGAATGTTGAGAACTAGCCTGTTTGAAACTTCAAGGCGGAATTGGTGGTTTAACATAACTGATCACTATGTCCGAAACTACCAAAACCTCGTGAAGAATCTATACAAGTGAAACTCAACGCTCCCGATGTGCGAAGGGGTTAAACACCTACCCGCATCACAACCAAAGATCAGGCAGAAAAGTCGGGAATTTCTGCGAGTGACATTAGGAAAACCGCGGGAAGAATCCCCACGGAAAACCTTAAAACTAAAAAGCCTTTCCAAAACCCCTTGCTTAAGTCCAAAAGTTCACATCACTTATTAACAATTCATGAGAAGAACATTGGACTGGGGGGACTTGAAGAGGTAGGTCCTAGCAGAGCCCAGTTGGACCCGCAAGACTCACCTTGAAGAGGGACGTCTGCGCAAGGACCAACTGGTTCCGCAGGACCAACCATGCTCAGAGAAGACCTTACGCGCAGTACGCCAGCTGTTCCCGCAGGAAAAGCCTCCCAATGGTGAAGTACCCCGCCTGTTCCTGCAGTTGCGGATACAAGCCATCAGGGAAGGCTACCCGCACTAATAGCAAGGCTACACGCACAAGGCACTAAATAATTTAGTAGTCACCTGAAGGAATGAGCAAGGCGGGAATACTCCCGCTCAAATGAGCCAGTCCGTACGCTTCTGGAAGATCTTTTGTACTATACCTGCCAAGGTATGGACAAAATAGACAAGATCTGACCAAAGCAGCCCATGAACCAATCACAGGGTGACAGCTCACCGACAACAGTACGAGGAGCACGCTCTAGTACAAAATGTCACTATCAGTCGCTGCCTACTCACCAACCCTTGTCTTGGCACGTACATAGCCTGCAGTTGGTGGAAAAGGAATAGTACACAGCCGGCGGAAAAGGAATAGTACACAGCCGGCCATGTCACTATCAGCCGCTGCCTACCCACCAACTACCAGTATGGCACGTGCGTAGCCCACAGTTGGTGGAAAAGGAATATTATACAGCTGGCTGTACCTGCTTGGAAACCTACCTTCGGCTATAAATACTCCAACACCTTGGAACGGTATCATTATCTTGTATCTTATCTTATCTAGCAATCTTTCTCAATATACACTTATATTCAGAGCAATCTAGTCTGATTCTCACGCCGGAGGGTGGTCACAAGGAGGAACCCCCCCTTCTCAGTGACGAGCTCACGGTGTCTGTTTTGCAGGTCATCAGAAGAACAACCATCTTTGCCGGACCTAACCCTCGTGGGAAACATCTATTTAACCCCCAGATTACCCGTAATCTGCCCGGGGTCGATTAGTGTTTCTTCATTCTCCGACCTACAAAATGAAGTCGAACAATGTGTTTTTTCACCGTCACCGCCACTTGTTGAGAAACCTCTAAAGGGTGCTAAAAGACCAGTACCCCCGGCCTTCTTTTTAGGGTTCACAAAATGAATAATTTTGCCTTCTCCAATGAAGATGCCTGCACATACATATTTCTTGCAAGTTATTTAATTGCCAGATTAATTAATGTGTAATTAAACATAAACACTTAGTAGTTAATAAAAAGGGAACTAACCATGGTGAGTGTATGCTGTTTTCCTCCAACTATATATATGGTCTCCTTCCTTGAGCTCGGATCTTTCGATTTTCTGGGATAGTAGACTCATCTGTGTTAATTAAATTGCTCTCAAGGATGTATGCTTGTATTTGTATGTGTGTTAATATGTGTATATATATACACTTGTAAATTATATGGAGGAAAAAGAAATGAAAGTGCCTTTCCTAGTTGTCAAGTCAAGTGTAATATATAATATAGTTTGCTTGGCTTTTGAATGTTTAACGTCCTATTGTTTATATGTCAAACCTGTATTTTGTGTGGGGACTGAGTAGGGAGACGGAGTCAAAAAAGTACCAATGTTTTCAGACCCGGACCGGATATCAATCCGGACGTCTTATCGGGTCACAAGTCGGATCGACCCGAGAGGTCGGACCGGATATTGACCCGGATGATGTCATATATAATATATATAAATAAATAATTATATGTGGTATTTAATCTGTTGAAAAGTAATAAAAGTTAAGTTTTTATGTAAAATATTTTTTTTATTGAACGGTATGTTAAATATGTAACAATTAAATAGTCCATTTTTTAATATAAATAGTAGTCCTGAAGTTACTATCAATTTTATGTTGTAAGAGCATTCTCATCCAACCCCTCATATTATGTGACGGGTGTTTTTATAATTTAGAGAGTGATTTAGGGTGTTGTGAGTGAAGAGTTTTTATATTTTAGAAAAAGTAGTGATTTTTCTGTATATTTGAAAAGTTACTGTTCATCCAATATAATTTTTTAATATATTTTGAAAGTGGTTGTGAGTGAAGGAAAGAGAAAATGTAATGATAAAAGGTATAAAAAGTATTATTTAATTGAAATAAAGAGAGAAAATAAAATAAGTTTTAGTGTAATTTTTGGTTTGAAGATAAAGGATGTGATGAGAATGCTTTAAGTTCTAAAATCCACACACCATGCTGAACGTCTTGTAGAGTTGTCAACTAATTGGGCAGGCCCTACTCATACATTATTTAGGCTTTATTGAAAAGCCCAACTTCACTAAGTAAAATATATATTATTATATTACCCTTCGCTTAGTAACCTACCCCACCCATGTATTTTCTTTCTTTACGTCAGCGGCACCAGCCCCACCCCAACTTGCAGCCTCCATGTCCATCTATTGCCAGCCGCCACCGATTGCCAAATTTGCTTTCCCCATCAAGTTCTTATAAACCTTCTTTTCTTCTGCATACGTGCGTACATCAACACAGAAACTTGGTAGGCCAGCGATTTCGAATAATCTAGTGTTAAATTTTACTTGGATTTTGATTATTCTTTTGATTAAGTTTAAAAAAATAGCAAAAACAAAAGGTTTAACCGGTTCACCGCCGAGTCACCGGGTCCGGGCTGACCGCCACCTGCAAAACCCAGCTGAGTTTTTAGAAACTGTCCAAATACCCTGACCCCGTTCGGTATAGGGTCCGGGTGCCGATCAGACCAGTCCGACCGGCTAGGCCGGGTTTCAAAACACTGCAAAAAACAGCTTTCTGAAAACAGTGAATCGCATTAAATATTCAGGCCATTAATGTGTCAAGTGGGTTAATTATCATTTAAAATATCATTTTGAATAGGATAAGAAAGAACTTTCTTAAAAGTAAAATTAATATTAATCCAGATAGAAAGATGTAAAACATGTACGAGGTGATTGAAACATAGAGACTGATTATACTAGAATCCTAGAAAATAAATAACATACGAGATCCAACCACTTTGGAGTCATAAGCTCAAAGCTTTCCTTCATACTTGTTTGCCTAAAGCCCAAAACACTTGGGTTAATAACTCTTGATCTATCAACAAAAAAACACAACACTCATACGAATGATATATATAAATAGATTTGTATTTCAAAGTTTCAACACAGAACACTACATTATGTTCATGTTTAACCCTAAAGACACTTAAATTGGTATTGGAAGCGGTATGATTGTTAAGCGTCGCACCAGTATGATAATAACCGTCGCAGCCTTGATAACTAACTCACACCGTAACTCGATCCCAAACATTCTAACTAGACATGGGATTGGACTTTGGTCATAACCACGCCCAAAACATAAGTTTTAAACCATTACAAATATAAAAAATAGGACCCAACTAAACAAATAAACATAAACAATATGATTTGAATGAGCCAAAAGACCATCAATTTTAGCCATTCAAAACATCTATAGTCTTCAATCTTCATCCATGGATTTCAGTTTCATCCTCGGGAAGGACGTAATCTTAGTTATCTTCAACATTTACACAAACATGTACATCAGCCACATCTTATATGGCTTCTTGTTGCGCTTACCTTCCTTTGTTCCACCTTTCGGTTTGTCTTAATTGACTCCTTCACACTCGTTCTTCACATCCTTCGTCTCGACCTTTGTACTCGGTTCTCCATTCGCTACTTCATTACCCTTCTCCGTATTCTTGTATCCTCTTGAAATTATTCAATAAAGTCGAGCATTTTTTACAAAACTTTCTATTATGGTACTCTTGATTTTGCTTTGCAAATTAAGGTACGATTTCATTCCAGCGATTTGTTTCAATAGTTCACGGGTAAACTTGATATTTTTATTATTAAGGAAGAGGATGTATGATGCTTTGATTTTAGGTTGGTGTATATGAAATTAAGCAAATTTGTTGGGGGATAGATGAAGTTGTTCCTTGAAAGATATGTTTATCCAAAAGAGAGGTTGAAACTTGAATGTGAAAGCAAGTCATTAATTATAATCACTTGTCCCTTCATGGACCTTTGGTTTTAAATAATCCAAACTATGGACCATTGGTAAATAACAGTCTCAACTAGCGAATTGGATGCCGATGGTCCCAACTTAAGTCTTATTAGTTTCCAACTGTAGCGACTAATGAAAGCATAACTCCATTAGTCTAGTCTGATGTTGATGTGGCATGCCTTGTTGTTAAAATCTGCCTTATGTGGCAACGTATATGGAACCCCTACCCCTACCATCCACCTCCCATCACTACCACCACCACCGCCTTCTTGTTCCTCTTTTCTTTTGGAAGCCACCACCATGTCCCCATAATGCCCCCTTCATTTGTCAGCATGTTATCGCCCAAGCTAAACGCCTGAAAACACTGGGACGAGGTGCTTAAAGCCAGCCAATATGCAAGTGTTGCCACAGTTGATGTTACCGGCAAGGCGGCAACTTCTTTGCCTTAACCGATAGCTCACAAATTGATGGCTTCCTCAAATTAAATTGTGCGTGATTGATTGGGAGTTACCTTGAATAAAGACGCTCCACCTTTTCTGATCAAGTATTTATATAGTTGGTTTTATTTTGTTCTTTGCCTTAACGATAACTCACTAGAAAAATGCTTTTATATGAAAAAAAAAATTTCATGCCAAAATGACCCAATAAAACATAGTATTAGCTTATCTACATGTCCATTCCTTCATTAGTATGCCTAGACTCATAAACACATGTATACTTTTTTTTTAAAATTTCATGCCTTTATCTAGACCGTATCCTAGACATCGACCTAGCCCTGTATGGGGCCTGAGACGGCCCTACCATTCAGCTCAACAAATTATCATTTGTGGCATATCAAAATCTATGCTCCAGAATGAATCACTAATCTCCGCTGCTATTTAAGTAAAAAAAATCTCTTTGGTTGATGTTTTAATTAAAATTCTGAGTTAATTATTTTAAAAATAAATTACTTTCGACTTTCTACGAATCTATTGTTTTAAAAAAATAAATTAAATATGTATATATTTTATATAACTGGCTGTAAAAATAAATAAATATGTGTTTCTTATATAAATAGCACCATATGTGCATATATAGAGATTTAATTTTTTTACATGTGGTGCTATTTATATTTTTCTTTTAATGGTCCATTTGATCGTTGACGTGTCACTATATTTGTAACATTCATCAATTTTTAAAACCAAAACTTGACCCGTTATAAAAGTTGGATTAAATTTATGTTAGATGTTAGTTGTACTCTATTATTAATTTAATTATAATGTTATTCATTGTTATGATATCGATCTTAAGTTCCAATTTGTATGTTAATGGCTTTAGTTTATTATTCAAGATCAGGGTAAAGCGTGTCATTTTTCAAAGTTTAACCAGAAGTGTGCCCACCGCGATGGCAAGTCTTCCTGGTCCGTTGCGATGCGTGACACGTAGTCTGTTACGCATTTTTTTATTCAATTCAAGTCAATAACTCCTATTCAGGACCAATTCAATCAAAATATGTTTCATGTGAGCATCTTATAATATAAAGGAATATTGGTTTTAAATAATCCCAACTATGCCCTATTGGTAAATATCAGCCTCAATTTTACACTTGCTTGCTGGCAGTCTCAACTATTGATATTTTTGTTTTTAACGGGCCGCAACTACCGGATGACTAACTCCGTTAGTGATTTGCTGATGTGGCACGCCTAGTTGTCAAAAAATTGCTTTGTGGCAGCTTAGGTGGCAACCCCCAACAACATAAGCTGAAGTATCACCTTGGATCTCAATAAATCCATCTTCTTACCTCCACCATCTGCAGCTCCTCTACCTTTTTTCACTTCACGGCCATCCACTTCCACCATAGGCCACCACTGCCACACCAGACTTTCCGCCACCATCGCTGCTACAATAGATCTTTCGTGCTACAACCGCCTCTCCTCCAAGCTTTCTTCTACGCCAGCATCTGCAACCTCTGTTAACCCCCTCTTCCGCCCGTCGCCACCTGCAACCTCCGTCCCACCCTTTGCCACCGCCCTCGATCACCTACCAAGAAATTACCGGAAAATTCGCCTCCCTACACCGGCGGAGATCAAAACGAACGCAACTTGCATATGAAGAAATCCACAGAATATTCCAACGGAAATCGAGATTCGGAACCTAAATATTCATCAATTGGTAAATCGAAATCAAATTCTAGATCCGGTTCGTTTAATTCATCGAGAAGCGTGTCACCGCTGCGACGGAGTATTGGTTGCTTGTGGTGTTCACTGAAGAAGAAGAAGAAGAAGGAGGAGGAGGAGGAGGAGGAGGAGGATCAGTCGGTGTCTTTGGGGGATGATTATGATGTCGACTTCTTCAAGATGAAAATAATGAGGAAGGCGATCGAGGAAGAAGAAGAAAATAAGCAATCGAGTTTCTGAAAAGGGCTAGGGTTTGGTGGTGGTGGTGGGTGAATTGCAAGGGAGGAAGAGAGAGAGAGAGAGAGTGAGTGAGAGAGAGAGAGAGTGATAAAATTGTTATACTGAGCCACGTAAGCTGCCATATAAGCAATTTTTGACAACTAAGCGTGCCACATCAGCAAATCACTAACTGAGTTAGTCATCCGCTAGTCGCGGCCCGTTAAAAACAAATATACCAATAGTTTGAACTGCCAGCAGGCAAGTGCAAATTTGGACTGATATTTACCAATATGGCATAGTTGGGATTATTTAAAACCAATATTCCTAATATAAATAATCATCCTTGACTATTAATCTTTCGTTTTAACTCGTTTTGATGATCAAATTGACGTTTTGACTAAGTATTCAATTACATTTAACAAGCTTGACTAATTCAAACAATTTCAAAACTCTTTCAACCATATTCATCTATAAATTGGTCCTCTCATATTTTTTTTTTCACTTTGCTGTAACTTAGTTTACAAAAAAATGTTGTTATTCTCCCATTTTGATGATTTTTACCTATTTTGACTTCATAAAGTCAATCGTCCAAGTTCCGGATATTTTAAGTTATAAATTTTGCTGCTTGTTCGAATCGTTTAGAACTTGACGTTATGTTAAAATCAATTTAACATTAATGTTAGTTCATCAAAATAAACCGACTCGAATTATGCTTATGTTCGGTTGGCTTTAGTTATTTTATTTATCCAACATCTAGAAACTAATTCTTTTCATCTCACTTCTGAAGTATAATAATTTTTAGCTTGTCAGAAACGAACCCGACCTAAAGTCGCGTTCGGGTCCGACCGGAACCAAACCACTCGCTTAAAATCGTTTTGGGCCCGTTTTGGATTTTTCTAGAACCGTGTCGACTTATTAACGTGACTAAGATATATTACAAGCTGACTTCTTATAAAAAAATTAAAAGTAACCAACTTATAAATTTTATGATAAAAAGTCTAAATGCAATTATAGAGTGTGTGTGTGTGTTTGTGTGTGTGTGTGTGTATATATATAGGGAAGGGATCTTTTGAGAACCATGTTGAGTTGTAAGAACTTAAGAACTCCATATTATGCCACGTATTTAATTAAATGGATTGAATATGTGGTTGAGATTAAATCTGACAAAAAAGTCAAAGGAGGAGAGAGAATAAAAATGTAAGTGGCTACACTAACTTTTACGTCCGTTACACATGTGTAAAAAGTCGACTCGGTGCGTAAAAAATTATGTAATATTTTTACGTATATGTAACCTACATATATTACGCATGTATAAAAAAAATTCGAAAAAAAATCGTTACACTGAGTTCTTTCGAGTTCTTAAAACTCAAAGGGGTTCTCATTTGAAATCTCCCATATATATATATATATATATATATATATATATATATATATATATATATTCAAAGGTTTAAAACATTAAACCATGAACCAAATTCTTTTAAGTCTTTCATTTTCATGTATTTTTCTTGAATCCTATATTAAACCTAGAATATTTTCTAGGGTCTCTCGTCGAACCAAACTCGCCTGGTTCAGCTTGCTTAAACTTTACCCTGTGAGTTCTCATAACCACATTTTTACACCTTTTAACATTTTGGGGTATAGCACATTATAAAACTTTTATTGTTATTTTATGTTTCATGTTATAAACTAAAATTCACATATGTGTCTCGTATGTATTTGTTTCAAATCATAATGTTTATAAATTATGTGATTACGTGCTAGTTGTTTGTTATTTTTGTTGGTGGAGGTGACTCATAGGCATGCGCATACTTATAGTGGGAGAATTCGACGGGACGTACTTACGTCAAATAATTCTTCAACATACACTACTACAAAAACAGGTATTTGTTACGGCCAAATTCATAGCAAATCCGTAGCTAACACCCATTTTTCTACGAATTTGCTATGGATTTGGTTCGTAGGTACAAGTCTCGTAACTAATTGATTTTGCTACCGATTCTGCTACGGAATCATATTTTGCAACGGTTTTAGCTACGAAAAAAGCATTGCTATTTTAGCTACTATATTTGCTACGGGAATTTTTGGCTACGGATTTTTAGCTACGAAAACGTTAGCTATACGGATTTTTAACTACAATTTTTGCTATGAATTTTTAGCTACGAAAAAGTTCGCTACAAATCTTGCTATGGATTTTTAACTACCATTTTTACTATTGACCTTTTAAACTAATATTTTAGCTACGCGTTTTGCTATAAAATTTGAGTACAACTTTTAAAAAAATTATATATTTATTTATTTTTTATTCATTTTTGTGAAAGTACTGTAATTAGCAATATTATACAAGCACGCACACATACAAACATACAAGGTTAAGGATAAAAAAGTGTAACCATCAAATAGATATGAAATGTATTACATATGTGTGTAGAAATAGTTCTGATTACAACAACTGATATTCAATCAACAAACCAAGATCTCAAATGACAAAAAAAATCATATTACTGTGGACAAAATATCTAATTGTAATACTTGGGCTGGCAGAAGAAATATCCATTTTATTAAATCTCTCCTTTGTTGGTTGCAACATATAATACATGGTCTACCGACTCTTTGGGTGTAACTTAGAATATTTGTCTATCTTCAACGCCTTTGCTTGTTTCTTCAAACAAAGTATCATACTCAATGTATTTAGCAGCCTGAGAAAGGTAGATGAAAATAATAAACGTCCCTACAAAGATGAAAAAATTAAAAAGAAATGATTTTTTAAATAATTTAGAGGAAAAATCGAAGGCTTGAATTTTAATTCAAATATGACATACCAGTGAAATTCGAAAAGGAAACTGCCAATGAACTCAAGCCGGAGATGATAAATAAGATGGAATGAATGGGTAATTGAAGGAATTGGGGGAAGTGTTGGCATTATACTAAAATATTGAGGAAACGAAAATTTTATTTTCATATCTTTTCTTTTGGCATCACTTCTTTCTTTTTACTTTCTAATCTTTCCAATTTAGAAAGATACGTTTTTTCTTATTTTACTTCTTATTTTCTCTCCCCTTCTCTCATTTTCTTTCCTTTAATGAAACTCGGAAACACCTTTTTTATATTTTATATTCTATTTCCTTTCTTAAATGAAACTCGGAAACACAACAATTTTTTTATCTCTCATTTTTCTTTCTTTTCCTTCTTTAAATAAAATACACAAATTGGCACCGAGGGAAATTATTACAAGTAATTGTGAGGGAAATTTTGTGAAAGTAGTCAATAAAATAAATGTAATTAAGTTATATGTAACTGTATGTCTATATCATGGGAAAGTTGGAGGTAAACTAGGCAATAAATCAGGATATGTGGGATCTTTTATTTTTTAGATAAATTCCTTGTATTAAACTTTATATATACGAAGTGTTGTAATTCAATATTTACATTTGATTTAACTACGCATTTGACTACGAATATTGCACTAAATTAGTTTTAAAATTTTCTTTTACAATTTTGCTACGGATTTTACAACGGACTTTAAATAAAAACTCTTTCGGTATTTTTATTTTCTCAAGGTTGCTACGGATTTTGTTACAGATTTTATTGAACTTTTTTGAATATTTATTTCCATGATTTTGCTACGGATCTTGCTACTGATTTTATGAAGTCATCTTTATTATACTTATTTTCTTAAGGTTGCTACGGATTTTGCTACGAACTATTTTTTGCAACGGAATTTGCATAGCTAAATCATAGCAAAACGTATCCCTAGCTACTTCATAGCCAAACTTGTGACCAATTTTTTCCGTAGCAAAAATCCATAACTACTACATGTTTATGTAGTAGTGATATGTTGGAATGCATGGTGGTTCTCATCTAATACTCCTAGTAGGTTGGCGATTGGGGGGTTCCTTAGTTAATATGGCATGGGTCAAGCGAACGAGAATATTATGTATTTATTTTCTTTTGCTTTATGATTGAAACGTTACATTTTGACTTGTGAATTTTATACTTTTCATACTATATACATATGTAAAACCTTATGAATCCTCACCAATATTATTGTTGTCAAAGTATGTTATTTTAAACATGCTGCAAGTTGAAGTTTAATTTGACGATTGAAAACTAGGTAGTTGGACCTTTAAGTTATTAGAAACGTATACTAAAATTCAAATTTTTTGTATTATTAGATGCTCATATTATTAGATGTCAATTAGTTGTTTGTTGTCCTATAATCTCTGCAACTTGTAAGGGAATAGGACCTCTGCAACTTGAAGGGGGGGGGGGGGGGGGGGGGTTCTATCTACTTGTACGGAGGTGGGGGTGAGGTAGAGTGAGAGTAATTTTGAACTCTAATCAAAGCTTAACTGCGCGTAATATTCTGTAATTTCATAATCGATTGATGATTCTACAACCTTCTACATATATCGCTTAATTAAATCATCAGTTTTTGATTGATTTGTAGACTCTTGATGTTTAATGGCACTCGATAGTAATTGGTTCATGATCAACAATGTTTGATTTGTGAGATTTCGTGGTTGAGCTCTAATTAAGGTTAAAAAAATTGTGCATATTACGTTTATGCCACAGCGTAGATTCAATTTGGATTTGAAATTGGTGTTATAGGAAGTCACGCATGCAATATATGACAAGCCATTATTATACAACCTCTCACCCCTATATATATATATACTAGTTTTAGATCCCGCGTAATATACAAGAATTATCAATATTAAAATTTATAAAATGAATTATTTGAAACAAAACAAAAATAAATAAATAAAGGTAAATGATAAGAACATAAATATATAGAAAATGCATTACAAATATACTCAATAATAATGATTATATATATATATTATAAGTCATGAAATATGAAATAATGAGAATAGTAAAGGGCAAATCAGTTAAATCATATGTTGGCAAGGTGTTATCTATTTACATTCTCAAATATATCGACAAACAATTATATGGCTTAAAGAAATATGGCTAAAAGAAATTGATTGCCACCCTCTTCACAACAAAAGTGGTCATCCTACACTAACTAATTAATAATAAAAGTGGTCTTGACCATTGAACTTATCAAAGTAAAGAAATAAATTAAAAGTAAGTTACACAAGAGTCTTAATAACCTACTCCTACAATTATTATCAACATGAACATAAAAAGTTATTTGGTCATATAGTATATAAAATAAACATTACAACAATAAACACGAAATTGCTCCTCTCCACCAATCCTCAATGCTTGCATCGTTCCGCCGTGCCTCCAAAGTTCCAGTTTCAACGACTGAGATGAAAAGACGGGTAACCACATGCTGGCATAGTTAGTCTGATTCTCTTATTATGAATAAAACTATAGGAGATGCTGCAACACATAAGAAACATGGTATCCACCATGAAAAGTTGACTTTAAAATGTCAAAGCTATCACTATTATTTTTGAAGTTAATTAACAATAAGTAATTAACTGTTAAAACTTTACTGGAAAATCTACATGCTAAGCATAAATTTGAAAGTTTAAAAACAAATTGTTTGAACTCAAATATCAAAAGGGAGTGTGATTAATAGTGCATATATCACATTAATTAGACAGGTTAATTAACAATATTGTATACGTGAAAGCAACTTAGAACGTTGCTCTTAAAAAACTTTGTTGTTTTACTGCACAATAGACACATTATTTTTCCACAAAATCAGCTCGCTTCAAAGTTTATCGCTATTAGAACAAAATTTTTGAATATAAATCTTTAGAAAACAAAACCTGTTTTAAGATCCAACATCTACACTTCACAAGCCCTATTTAGACAAACCAAACCATAAGGTAGGATAATATTATTGTACTAATAACCTATAACCTTCTGGTTTCATCTTCATCTTCTATAGGAGTTAAGGCCATTGTAGAGCCTAAAGCATCTGCATCACTGAAGTCCCTCCCTCGCTATTGACACCTGTAGCATTTCCCACCCAAAAATTATATAAGAATCCCAAACACCTCTATTGGAATACAGGAAATAAAATATTAAGATGATTGCAGTTACAACAAAATAGGACTAATTTTTTAGTAAAAATGCTCCTTTCAAAGGAGGCACATTTTTTCATCTCTTTAATAAATTTGTCCAGAGTTTGAAATTAATGAAAGTTTTATCAAAACCTGAACATGATCTATCTAGCCTAATCTCAATTAAGAAATAACATAACACCATATGAATTAGTCTTTGTCATAAATGATTTTATTTTATAAAATCTTGAAAATTTACTCTTTATAGCCTAACTGAAGGAGATAAGAAGGTCTTAGAAACATGAGATCATGTGAAATGCTCTAGTATTTTATACCATTCAAAAAATAAGGTATAATACAAAATTTTTGGCCTCTTTTTACCAATATTTCCTATCTAAAAGTCAAAATCACACCTTAGTATTTATTGTATGTGAACGCATGATGAATATTAGATATGAAGATTAAAGAGATATACATGAGAACAGGAGAGCAGTGGTATCATCAATCGAACCAGAGAACCACCAATATACAAAAGGTTTTCAGCAATAAAAATTCACGATCTGGTAAATTCACCAAATATAATGCTTTTCCACGATCAGTATGAACATGCATCAATGAAATCAACAAATCAAATTTTACCTAATATCCAAGTTGAAAGGCGGCGTCCCATATCCATGTTAAAATCAGAAATAAATGAATTATGATTAGGCGAAGATTAAAGAATGTGATGAAGATCAAATCGGCCACGAGTGATGGAGTTTTGACTTACAAATCTATCAGCAGGGCAAATTATAAAAATGTGAAACTGCAATAAATCGATATAAAAACTTGATGATGTCGATCAATTAATATTAGTAATCATGAGGAATCGAATCGTTACCTGATTGCTTTGGTCAAATCACAACGCATCTTCTTTCTGATTATCCCATCTTCTTCAGGCCTGCTTAGATTTCAAAATCAAAAACAAAAATCAATGGAACAACTGATCAAATTGTCATTGAAATAAATAACTAAATGAATCAAGTCGAATTCAATTACAACATCAATACCCAAGATAAGCATGGAATACCTGGTCAAATTGAAGTTGCAGATGGGTTATTTTTTAAGAGAGATGCGAGACAGACTTTAAAAGTAATAGAGATAAAATCGATTAGATAAAATCAAATTGAGGAGTAATAGGCAGAGAAAATCAAAGAAAAAAACAACCCATACCTGTTTAAACCAGATTTGACAGAAATTGGATCTTGATTATCAATACGCAGAGCGGCAGAGGCGAGAGAGTGATGTTCGATATGTAAGGCTAGGGTTTCAATGAAAAACGAACTTTTAGGAGATAACACAATCCGGGTATGGGTCAATAGGATCTGGCAGTTGTAAAATTTCGGGTTTATTGAATAAGCGGGAAAAGAGAGCTGAGAAAGGATGACAGAGTGACATGTGTCCAGATTGTTTATTAGTATAGACAGATATGTATATAAATTGTTTTATAATTTATTTATCCTCTCTTTTTATTTTATTCCACACAATTAAAGTCACAATAATAATTTATACACTACAATTTCTTTCTACCTAAAATCAATTTCTCCCGACTAAATTTATTAACAATCATCCACACTTAATTTTATTTAATAGCTATCAATATATAATTTTTCTCAATTAACATACCTTCAAAACTAACATGTCGTCATGACATTGTAATAAATAATACAAAAAATTATCCACTGGCAACACATTAGCAGCAAGTACACTTTTAGTTGCGACACTCTTCAGAGGAGATTAGTAGTGACAAATACTGGTCAATAGCAAAGAGGCCAATAGTCGCTACCCAATAGCGATGACATGTTGCCGCTAACACTTTTAGTATCGATTTTCAGTACATTTAGCAGCATCAGTTGTGACCGCTAATGATACTTTTCTTTGTAGTGTTTACCCCCTCAAAGTTTCATAACTATGGCATTAACCATTTGAATAAATAACTTTTATTTATTTAGTAAACTATTTTGAAACTCAAGATGTTTCATGCGAAAAATTTTAGAATTAATCTCGTACACGGCCCTATATCCAAATACCCGTTTCGATGGTCGTTTTAGATTTTTAGGGTTTAAAGTATTCCTGTGAAGTTTTGAGTTTTATTTTCATCCCAACTCGAGGGTTTAATAATTGGGGTATACAATAATAAATAAAAGCATTTTAATTATTTTTGTAACTTTTCATGCGGCGTTTTTCTTCAAGAAAGAATGAAAATATAAATGAAGTGCACTAGTGCAAATAGTGAAAAATATTATTTTAATACTTCAAACTTTTGAATTAAAATTGTAAAATCAAAAGAAAGTGAAAAAGAAAAAAAAAACAAATTCAAAAGCAAAACCCATCTACATTTCTTACGAATTTAATTAAGTCGGTCCAAATTAACACAATTTATATATATATATATGCGCATACTTAATTGTTACAAATGGAGCTATTTAGTCAGAAGGTTAAACCATTAGAACTCGAGAAAGGAGACCATATCTATACTTGGAGGAAGAAGATTTACACTCACCATGGTAAGCACTTAACGTTTCTATAATCTATGATATTTTTTTTATTGAAAGGCGTATGTTGCAGTGGTAAAAATAGCTCTCCCAAAAGGTCATAGCATCTGTCATACCTTACTACCCAAGTTTGAATCCCCCTTACAGTGGTGTCGCCCATATTCGAACCTAGGACCCAGAGAAAAACCCTAAAGATAACCTGTTGACCACCCTATCAAAGTGGTGATGACTAATCTATGTTTTTTAATTCATTTGTGTTTGCTTATTATTCATTTGTAAGAAACTTGCTAGTGCAGGAATTTTCATTGGAGAAGGCAAACTTATTCATTTGGTCAACCCAAAAGCAGATGAACTTCTTCATGTTTCAACTGCTTCTAAGAGCTGGATCTCAAGTGGCCGCAGCAAAAAAAAGGAAAAAACTACTTGCGCAATGTCGGATTGTGGGTTGGAAAAAGTAGCTGGTAGTGGTGTAAGGGTGTCTTGCATAGACTGTTTCATAAAAAAAGGCTCACTATACCGATTCAAATACGAAGCAAGTCGTGAGTTCCTTCTTGACAAACTTAGAGGTGGAACGTGCACCACTGCAAGATCCGATCCACCAGAAGAAGTCATACATAGGGCCACTTATCTGCTTGAAAATGGATATATAGAGTATGACTTGATTAACAACAACTGTGAAGATTTTGCACTTTATTGTAAAACTGGTCTGTGGAGCAAAGATATTGGCTACCAAGGGAGGAGCAGCCAAGCGAATATGGCTCATTCAACGAAAAAGGAGGAGAGCATTGAGAACTATGTGGTGTGGCTTAAAACGGCTATTCCAAGATCTTGTTTGAAGAGGGAGAATAAAGATTTGGGTGTTCGACAGGATGTTGAGAAAGTGCCTGTTGAGGAGTTGTTCTCTTTTCATCTCAATCTTTAAGACGTTCATTAGTGGTTGGTTGGGTTCCATCCAAGGTGATCAAAGGCTTTCACCCACTTTACCCTTTTGTATATGTATAAATGGGTGCATGTATTAATTGTTAAGAGGACAGGTAGGAATAAATTGTATATCGCTTGCCCAGAAAAAAAAAAAAAAGATAAACAATAAAACTATCAAATAACATACAAAACTAAAATCATTTTAGGGTGAACAGGGCTATCCATTAGAATTCGCATGCCCCAGTCAAGCAGGAAAACTATGTCTTTTAAGCCTTAACGTACTAAATAATGTAAACACATGTTTTATACGCCGATTAAAGTTATGGCAATAAACATAACAATTAGCAAAATCATGGTATCCGAAAGAGTTTATGGCATACTGAATAGGCTAATAGTTAACCGGGGATTTGTGAACTCTCTTAACATTATTGATAGCAAATTGGTGAATCAACTCTTCTCGGTTTATGCTCTCTATATTCCTTTCTCGATAGCTATCATCGCCCACGTTAAACACCCTTAGAGTCAACCATGATGAATACCATAGAAAACCAATGTACTTCCTTTTTTCCCAATAAAAGTCTTGGAACCTTAAAATCTGAATACATGTTATTTTTAAACAGAATTGTGAACTTTTTAAAAATTAGTTACATGGATGGGTCTTGTTTGACCATACCCTAAGTTCAACATTTAGACCTGTTGTTTGCATTAACGTAACATCCTTGGGCCAGATATGAATAACTTTTTATTCATTAAATGCATGAGAAACTACCAAAAAAAAACTCTTAATAATAATAATAATAATAATAATGATAATAATAAATAATGATCACTTGTGTCAAACACAAATACATAAAATCATTTTTAAATATAATTAAAATAAAGTGTTAAACTTATTACGACCATAGCTTTTCACTTGAGAATATATAATATATGATCACTTCAAATCTTGTTCAAAAGTTGCAGATCTGGCGATGGCAGCTAAGACGACATCGGGTTTGACATAGATCTAGCGATGGTGCTCTGAGTAACCATCAGAGATGGAGAAACAGTTAGTGTCTTAGGTTTGACCATCGGGTTGGATGAAAAATTGAGTTGTAGATGAAGAGGATGAAGTCAAGGTGGTGCTTGTTTCAAGCGAAGAAATTGCATATCTGTAGCATTGATGTTTGGGTGTGGTGTTGTGATGGGGCACGACCTGTGTTTGAAGAACAACCAGCAAAATTTTCTATATTTTTCTTCTTGTTTTGCCTCCTTTGCTAGTTTAAGGCCATATTCCTTCTGGAAAAACAAAGTTAAAGTAATAAGTACTGGTTTCAAGTAAATTTGCAAGAGATCGATATAAAGTACGGAGTATTTGTTGCAGAAATGATGTATATTTTTGTGTAGTTTAAATGTCTTCTTGAATTAACTTTGGCTTGTACGTCTATTCTTTGATGATGTATGATGTGCCCAAATTAAGCATATTTATTTGATAGAGCTTATTACGGATCTAGATCTTGTGATTACGTCGATGCTTATGTTAATTAGGTATACGATTAGGCTAGATTTACGTTAGTAGGTGTAGTGTGTATATCGAGATGGCAATCGGACAGAGTAACGAGAGGATTCAAGGAATAATCAGAACTGTTATAATTAAAATAGATTACAGGGGTATATATAGGAAGATGACCCTATTCGTTAAACTTAACTTAACGAATAAGTCATTCGTTACAAATACCTTAACGAATAAACATGCTTATTCGTTAACACTTTAAGTGATAGCGAATGGCCCTCATTCGTTATCCCATTCGTTAAACAGGGTTAACGAATGAGCTTACATTTAGACGAATGTGTTACATTCGTTACGGAGTAACGAATATAACTTACAATAGAGCGAATGGCCTTTTAACCATATTTACATTATCACCCCTATACATTAATCAATTACATTAATAACCCTGATAATGATCGAGACGTACAAAACATATATTAACAAACTCCCCCTCGTCTCGAGCTCTTTATCTCTTATCTCTGGAACATCTTGGTCTTCCAGTCAACGCAACCGTGAATCTTGTATGCATAACAGACTCTAACAGCCTTCTGAAACTGCATAGCAAGCTCGTAGTCACTTACGTTAGTAAACTTGATCTGACTAGTAAATAGTGCATCGTTGTCAGACTCAGATAAGTTAACTAGACACATTAGGTCAATCACACGTATCGTCTTCGTGTTAGAACCGTGACCATATACAATAACCGCTTCACCTGTATGATTGTCGTAATACCAATAATTAAACAAGGTGAATAGACTCTGAGGAAATGTCTTCATAGGAACCCTCTTCATTGTCTTTGGCGGTTTTACCTGTAATATCAACTTTCTCCAGCCTGTGCGAGTGTCAATCTCATCAATGTACTTATGAGTAGGCACTTGTGGCTTGAAGAACTTGAAACCGAAATGGGTTTCATTTAATAACTGCTTATAGAACCAACTAGCCCACTTATCGTCCCCACGATTCACGAATGGTCGATTAGCTAGTGTTCTCACATCCCACTTGGGCATAGATAAGATATCGTGCTCCCACTTAACGATATATACTTTAAGATCTAAATCAAACTGCCATGCCACCAAATCACCTCTTACATCTTTTACTGGCTTGTACTTTGTCATTTGGTATGCTGATGCTCGAGCCCTTGCTAATTTGACTTCCTCTTGTTCATGATAACGAAAGGTCTCGATCATCTTGTTCATTTTCTTTACGTTATGCTCGAACATACCATCCAAAGCACATTTGCGCTTTTTCTATGTCGCTGATAAGTGACTGGTCTTTGCAGCTTTATTCCACTTCTCTTTCTCCTCCTGTAAACGACGTTCTGCCGCATCAAAGTGTTCTATAGTGAAAAATGGAATTCCTGAGTCATTGTTATTGTCAGTGTAGAACTCAGGATATTCCTTAGCAGTAACATCTTCTACCTCTACCTTATCAAAATCAGGCACATTCCCGTGTGGAATGCCTGTATTAGTACTTTCTTCCATTTCAACATCCACGTCCATATGCTCACCCAACACATCCACCTCTTCTTCATTTACATCCGAAAGCAAGGAAATTTGTTCTTTTGTTAATGAATGATCAACAAATTCACCTTCTTTGATCTCATCTGCATTCGCCATACTGTACACAACTCCATCCATTCCTACAAACAGAAGCATGTTAGTCGGAATAACATCTATTGGCTTGGCTCTCGTGTAATCTTTGTATGGAACAATCTGTAGATTACTAACTTTAGAATCACCAGCACTCGCATCAGTCTTATTTCCCGCCGACGGTGTGGAACTTCCGCCCGGTTGCTGATCTACCCCACCACCTGCACCATCTTGATCATCTTCATCATTCTTTAATTTCTTTAACTCATCTTCTTTACAAGTTAACTGAAGAATGATCTCATCCTGTTTATCCAATCTCTCCCCCTGAGCAGCAATTAGGGCTCGAAGTTCCCTGTTTTCATGTTGAGTGAACTGGATATGCCGCAGCAAATTCCTTTGTGCTAACTCATGAGCAGCTCTATCTGCTTGCATTTGGGTATGCTGTAAATGCAACAGATTCATCATGTGAAACCATTGAGTTTGGGGAGCCATATGATAGAAATTCGGATGCACCGGCTGCATAGGACCCTGAGGACGACTGAATGACATGAAGGAATGCTCAGGTCTTGGCAACGGTGTCAGAGTAACAGGAGTAGCATGAGTAGTTGGCTGTGGTGTAGGCATCCGTGCCAATACAGTTTGTAATATGTCTCCAAAATAAGGATCAGGCCTCACAGTAGTAGCTAAAGTCAGAGTTGGAGGCATTGGAGAAGTAGGTATTTGCACAGGTGTTGGAGATCGAGGAAAATCTGTAATGGGAGTAGGTGTAGGAGATCGTGGAATTCTTTGTTGAACTTGAGAAGTAGTAACAGGAATAACTGAAGCAGAAACAACAGTAGATGGTACAAATGGTTGACTAGATATCTCTATACCCGAACCCCTTCTAACTCGTTGTTTCTTAGGTTTCTCCCCCTTTTCCATCATCGGTTCTTTTCCTTTACACTTACGCTTTTGTTCATAACTTAACTCGGCTTGTGGTCCATGACCACCACCACCATCATCACCACCATTCCCACCACCACCACCTTCACGTTCAGAATCGGAATCATCGTGAATCCAACGATCATTAGGTGGTGCAATATAATCAATATTCACCAAGTGACCAATTAAACGCTTGAACTTTGGTCTATCTGCAAGACTCTGACCTTGGTACGATCTCAAACGTCTCATGGTCTCCTCATCCATATGCTTTAACTTCATCACATCATCCTGATCTTTAATCAGCTCATGTTGGAGATCATTGATTATCATCTGGAGGAATCTTGGATACATTAAAAACTTATGGCGGCTCGTCAAATTCTCCTTCAAGTGATAATAAACCATTTCAGAGAAGTTAAATGGTTTATTCAACACCAAGGCGACAAAAGCAGATTGCAACATAGCTCGAAGCTCATCAAAACCACCTCTTCGTCCACCAAGACAGTGTATCAATACATGTAACAAGTACTTGTATTGTTCACATAAATTAGCCTTGTTGTACATGGACCTCCCCAGATCACCATTATACTTTACACAGCTGAATAACCCTCTAATCAAATCCTTATCGAACTCACATGGATCGTCAATTGTATTAATAGAGCCCAACAAGTCTCGAATAACTCTAACATCGATCACCACTCGCTTGTCTTGAATAACAGCCTCGATCTGATTCTCTGCTTCATTCAATCGAGCTGTATCCCAGAACGCACGTATAATCTTCTGATAAACCACAGTGCGAGTGGATATGGCCTTGTAAATTCTTGATCGGATCAAGAAACTAATCATCCCGCCAAAAATCGGTGTATCTTCAAATTATGGTCAAGATATGCACAGATGTTATAACTTTCACTCCAAGACAAAAGTACTAGTGCATGTTCAGGTTCAGCTTTAGCAGGGTTAACCATCGGGTTTTGCTCTAAAGCAGGATTCTGAACGTTTTCGTCGGCCATTTCTGTTAAAAATAACAAACATTAGTATAATTTTCAATACTGAATAACGAAGGGTTATCTCATTCGTTAAAATATTTAAACGAATGAGACATTCGTTATACATTATATTTACATTCGTTGCTTTTAATGAATGAAACATATTCATTAACATTAATTGTTTCCATTCGTTTCCTTTAACGAAAGAGACATATTCGTTAACAAATGTTATACGAATGAGTTTTAACTATCTAACGAATCAACCTGATTCATTATACCTCATTCGTTACCAACTTAAATGATCATTCGTTAACAAATTTAACGAGTAAGCAAATCATTCGTTAACACTTAACGAATCTATTCTAATCATCATTTTGACAATCCATAGTCAAATTTTTGACATGATTTTGACTTAAAGAGGTCAAACACGACGAAGAATATCATCTGAATCATACAAATCTGATAACACTTAACCATTAATCCTAATAACAAGCAAACAATTTTATTCACGATTATATGTCTTTTGCTCGAGAAACAACCCGATAAACGGTTTTAATCGTTGTTAACTGTTTGGTCAACATGCAATAAATAATTTAATTGATTAAACCAAAAATATCCAAGGAAATTCTACACAAATCATATCATTGTCATCGTCTATACCTGCAGAACACAATGAGATCAGTTAATCGATATAATCTTGAATGTAAGAATTCTGGAAAATTTTTGCAAGAGTTCTCTTAGGTGACGATGAAATAGGAAACAGGCGAATGAACCGTCATTCATCTGTTCTTGGGATTATAAACCCCAATAATTTCACGCAACCTGAGGTCATTCGTTCAAATTTTGAACTAACGAATGGCGTCATTCGTTAACTTATTCATCCTGATTCGTTAAACCTTTTAAACGAATAAGGGTTTATTCGTTAAACTTTAACAAATATACGTTATTCGTTAATGTTTCTAACGAATAAGAATGTCATTCATTAAAATTTTAACGAATGATACATTAAATTCATTCCATTCGTTAATGGTCACACGAATGTCTTCCATTCGTTATACACAACGGAAGCGAATATCATTATAACGAATGGGAAATCTCATTCGTTAATCTTTAAATAACGAAAGGTTTTACATTCGTTAAATCAATTAACGAATCACCATGTTTCCCTTAGCGAATGAGATACAAATCTCTTAAGGAATTAAATAATATTAAAACCAATTAGGGTTTTAAAAAATAATAAAATAATCAATCAAATCCCATTAGGGTTTGATTTTATACATTAAAAATACCCGATCAACCAAGAATCGATAATGTTTAAATTAAAAGGATTTTTACCTTAAAAGCACAACTGATACCAGTTTTAATTTACGTTAAGCACGAGTAACTTAAAAATTAACTTAAAGCTTTTGGGGATCAAGCTTTTTCTTTATTTTTTGAATTGTTCGCTAGCTTGGTAAATCGAAACTAAAGCAGAAATGAAAAGGAAATAAAATCTTTTTGGCTATTCGAAAATTTTCAATTAACAAATGACAAACAAGAATATAAAACTATACTAATAAAGCAGTACATATTTTTGTGAGTTGGGCAGGGAATCATATTGACGAAAATATCACTAAGTAACACTTCAATTTCGATGATTATTATACATGTAACCCAATGATGATTGCAGATATAATTGTCCTCTTAAAGTTTTCACAGACTTGTCGGAAACTTTACGATATGCTTTAAATTGGTTCAATTAGGCACAAAACCATATGTGGACCCCATCAATCAGATATAACATTTCTATCTCTTATACAGTGAATATCACATGTACGTTTTTCTTTTGATTTTTCAAATTTTGATTAACTGTGACTCATGCAAAAATAGTAACAAGAAAATAAAGCAGAATGCCAAAATTTTCCCTTAAGATCGGTATTACTACACGCAGATAAGGTTCCATTTCAACAAAATAAAAGGATAAAAATAAGTTGAAGTTGCATAAAATCTTAACCCTTAATTCGGATAATCTCGTATTATCTCGTGGAGAAAGTCCAAGATTTTATACGACACACCAAGAAAATAAAGCAGAATACTCAAATATTAACCCTCAGATCGGATAATCTTATCGCGCAGGAGAGGATCCAATATTTGAATAAAAATAAAGAAAAAATAAAGTTGAATTTCTTTGCAAAATAAAATAAAAACAAAGCAGAATTTTCTTTAAAAATGAAAGCATGCACACACAGTAATCATTTTGACTTTTGACTTTTCTTTAAATCAGATATAGTATCAATCTTTCAAGATGTAATTCCACTAGGTTTGGCAATCATTATCTTTCTATCTTATCAGTTCCTATATAGTCTGTCAAGCCTATCTTTGCATATCATATTGCTGGCCTTACAGTAATTTTTAATCTAGTTTATCCATGTACTAGATCAATCCCGACAATTCACTATCATTTTCCCTTTTTGCTTCAAAACTCATTTTGAGGAGCATTTTTCATTGTTTTTGAAATTTTTCAATATTTAAATGTTTTTGAAGTTTTTCAATTTTCTCTGTAAAAACTGAAAACACAATATTTTTGGATTTTATATTTTTCTCCCCCTAAAAACAACAAAAATCGAAACAAAACAAGAAATAAAATGATTTAACCAAGCTTTTGAATATCTTGTAAAGTTTTTAAACCATTTATACCCAACAAATATTGAAAACGTGTTTTGTCAAACGCTTTGGTATAAAGATCAGCCTTTTGAAAATCCGTATGAATTTTATCAATTGAGATCAATTTCTTTTCAAAACAATCACGTATGAAGTGATAACGGATTTCAATATGTTTGGTTTTTGAATGGTGAACCGGATTTTTGGTGATTGAGACTGCAGCAGAATTATCAATATAAATGGGAGTTGTAAGAAACTTCAAACCATAATCCCGCAAGTGTTGCTGGATCCAGAGAACCTGTGAGCAGCAACTCGAGGCCACCACATACTCCGCTTCGGCTGTTGAAGTTGAGACCGTTGTCTGCTTCTTACACTGCCAGGAAACAAGCCGGTTTCCCAAGAATTGACATCCCGCTGATGTAGACTTGAAGTTGATTTTGCATCCTCCGTAGTCCGAATCAGTAAAAGCGGTGAGATCGAACTTATCGTCTTTGGGGTACCATAACCCGATGTCTGGATTTCCCCACAGATAATGTAAGATGCGCTTTACTGCTGCCAGGTGAGTCACTCGGGGACTCGATTGGTACCTAGCACACAAACAAACAACAAACATAATATCAGGTCGCGATGCAGTCAAATACATGAGAGAACCAATCATAGCACGATATAGGGTTGGATCAACGATATCCTCTAATTCATCTGGTGATAAGTTGTGACCCATGGGAAGAGGTGTCGAAGGAATTTTGCCGTCAGATATCTTGAATCAGCTCAAGACATCGTTCACATATTTTGTCTGATGGATAAAAATCCCGGAATCAGACTGGTGAACTTGCAATCCTAAGAAAAAGTTCATCTCTCCCATCGAGCTCATCTCGAATTTTGTTTTCATCATCTTTTCAAAATCTTTACACAAGATGTCGTTTATCGAACCAAAAATGATGTCGTCCACATAAATTTGGACGAGGAGCAAATCATCACCCACGTTCTTATAGAATAACGTACAATCCACAGTCCCCCTTGTGAATCCACTTCAATCAGATGATCAGCCAACGTGCTGTACCAGGCTCTCGGGGCCTGATGTAAACCATAAAGAGCCTTGTTTAACCGATAAACACGCTCGGGAAAGTCTGGATCCTCGAAACCAGGAGGCTGCTTCACGTATACTTCTTCATGAATAGCTCCGTTTGAGAACGCCGATTTCACATCCATTTAAACCTTAAAATTCTTATAGGCTGCATAGGCAAGAAAGATACGTATAACCTCCAATCGTGCTACCGGAGCATATACTTCAGTGTAGTTTATGCCTTCTTGTTGATTATATCCAAGTACGACCAATCGTGCCTTGTTTCTCACGATTACCCCGCGGTCGTCCTTTTCGCACTTAAAGACCCATTTAGTTGGAATCTCCTTCTTTACGCGATCGGGTTTATCTATTAAGTCCCATACACCCAGTCGTATGAACTGTTGCAGCTCCTCCTGCATAGCTTCAATCCAAGACGGTTCCTTGAGTGCCATTGCGACACTAGTTGGTTCTATCTGTGATAGGAAGCAGGTGTATTGTGCAATACTGAGGATACCCGAAGATTGCAAGTCCGCATAAGCACAAACTATCGAATCCTCGGTAGGACATACATTATCATAAACTTGATCATCACGTACATTAGCTAATTGATGTCTTGTGCGAACCCCATCGTTCATATCACCAATTATCTGTTCCTGCGAATGACTCGAATGAATCCTTAAGGAAGGATTGGCAGGGACAGATACGTTATTACCCAAATTGGTAATATTTTCCTCCGCTGAATCTAATGAGACAGTCGATGAATCATCACTAATTAGAATTGATTCAGTTGTCTCTGGAGCTTCATCTAACATATCAGACGATGAATCCACAAACTCAGCCTCATCGGAAGATTCAGAAACTTCGTTCGACGTTTCTGATACGTTAGGAGAGTCATTTACATTAACTGAAGAACACCTTGGATTCGGAAGACATTGTTCCTCCAAATAAGATCTAATGAGATCTTCAGGGACTTCTTCGACCATTAAAGTAAACGAATTAAATAATCCATCGTAATCAAACATCCAGTCGGGGCCAGTACCAGATGGCGAAGTGGTATAACTTTGGCAATCAACGTGATACCATTCTTCCACACACCCTGAAGAGATATTGAAGATCCGTTTCTTAGGAGAACTGTATCCTAAGAAATATCCCGCAAAGGCTTTTTCTAACTTTCTAGCCTCTCTCTTCAAAAAAGTACATGGAAACCCGAACGGTTCCAAATACTTTAAGTTCGGCTTACGATTATTCAGAAGCTCGTAACTCGTCTTCTTGAGCTTCTTGACAGTTAGTACGCGATTCAGTGTATAGCATGCGGTATTCACAGCTTCGTTCTAGAATTGAACAGGTAGCTTTGAATCAGCGAGCATCGTTCTTGCAGCTTCAATCAGCGTACGATTTTTTCTTTCAAATACACCATTCTGTTGAGAAACATAAGGTGCACTGAATTCCCGATGAATTCCTTTATGAATGCAAAAGAAATCCAATACATTATTCCTGAATTCAGTTCCGTTGTCACTACGAATTCGTCTCACTTTCAATTTGTAAAGTGATTCAATCTTTGTGATAAGATTCTGAATTAAGACAGGAGTCTGATCCTTCGATCCCATAAATAACACCCATGAGTAACGTGAGAAATCATCCGTTACTACTAAACAGTAAAAATCTCCAGCAATACTGGCACGGTTCACTGGACCGAAGAGATCCATATGAAGTCGTTCCAGAGGAGTAACAATCGTGTTTAGTGACTTGCTTGGATGTGATTTCTTCTTTTGTTTCCCTTTCTTGCACGCGACGCAGTGATCATTGAACTTGAAGTGATTGAGGGACACACCATCCACTAAATCGTTTGACATAAGAAAGTTCATCATTCGTAAGTGAATGTGTCCCATACGTCGATGCCAAAGAATAGAATCTTTTTCAGTAGCTTTAGATACGAAGCAAGTAGCTGAGGGTGAAACTGGTACATTGTTGGTGCATAATGTCAGTAGTTCATAGTCTAGTGTCTGTAATCGAGTCTGTAATGTTTAATTATGTTTTGTATGTTTAAGCGAAGTTACTGACAAGTTCGCTTAACAGGCGAACTTGTTAGTCAAGCGAAGTTATGGACAACTTCGCCTGAACATGCCAGGCGAAGTTGTCGTGTATTTATATACCTAGCTTACGGCTTGGTGTTAAGTTCGAATCAGTTGTTCGTGTTAGTTTGTTCGAGTTGTTACGAGAGCTGTAACGTGTGTCTGTAATAGTGATATCGTATCACGTGTTTGAGTTATTATATAACGTGTGTTCGTTTCGTGTGTTCGTGTGATTCGTGTTCTATACTCGTAACGATCTACGCAGGGATTCCGCACCTGAGTTGATCGAGATATCTCGTGCGATCCATCCAGGAAACCTACAATTGGTATCAGAGCTTTTGCTCGATTGTGTGGTTCGGGATATTCACGCGGGTGTAGAAATCGTCCCGTTTCGACTATTTGCGGGACGTGTTTTCTGTGTTTTTGAGTCAATCTTACCTCCTACCATCGTAATCAAGCCTTTGCACCGTCAAAAACCTCGTAAAATCTAGATTTCAGATCTGCAAAAACGTCCGTGTTCATCAGGCGAAGTTGCCGTCAGGATACGTAGGGTTTCGGCGAAGATATAAGGTTAAGCGAAGTTGTCCACAACTTCGCCTACCTTCTCAAGTTCGCCTAACTCAGCGAAGTTCTCTACAACTCCGCCTACCTCCTAAGTTCGCTTACCTTAAGCGAAGTTAATCATCTGCGAAGTTCTTCAGCGAAGTTAATCAGCGGCGAAGTTAAGGATTAAGCGAAGTTATCCGTAACTTCGCCTACAGTACTTTTCAGAAAATTTTTTGATTTTTTTTTCGGGTTTCTTACTTTTCGGGAAAGATGTCGTCGATTAACATCTCTGAGTTAGTGAAGATGGAAGTTGAAGCAGGGTCAGCTACTAAGGCCCCAAGATTGATGAAGGGAACTGATTTCGTTGCATGGAAGGATCGGTTCATACAATACGTCAAATACCAGGATGCGAAGATGTGGGTATGCATCCAGGATGGTTATATTCCACCAGTTATGGAGTATGAAGGTCGTGATCAAATCAAAAAGTATAGCAAAATGGAAGAAGAAGAGAAAAAGATGTATGAGGCCGAGAGCAAGGCTCATGCTGCTATTACTATGGCTCTTCCACAAGAGATCCTTCATACGTTTAGAAAGTACACGTCAGCAAGAGAGCTTTGGGAAGCTCTTGAGAACAGATTTGAAGGGAATGTAGGAATCCGTGCTTCAAAGATAAAATTGCTCAAAACCCAGTTCTCAGTCTTCAAGTATTTGAAGAATGAATCTTTAGATGATATTATCACTCGATATTACCATCTGATGACTGAATTGAGCAACTATTCAATTTCCTACCGAGAAGAAGAAATAGTTGAGAAGCTTCTAGATGCTCTCCCACCAAAATGGGAGATGTACACTGTGCTGATGAGGGAAGACAAAGACTTTCCCACATATGATCTAGAAACGGCAGTCAACAAGCTCAGAACCTTTGAGCTTAACATGGTCAGAAAGGAGACACCTATGGATCAGGTTCAAGATCCAGGTATGTATGGAGCTAAAGTCAACACTAGCTCAGGATCGAAGACTGAATCTGCTGCCTACTACTCGAAGGGAGAGTCGGGCGCAAACTCATCACATGAGGGTCATGTGTCAGTCAACACAAATGGTGATGTTTGCTATGTAGCAGGTGGATCGAGTGGTTCTCAACCCCAGGTAAGCAAGAGTAGTTACTCTCCAAGTATTCCCAGCAACAACTACTCCAAGATGCCTATGAGTGTCAAGTCTGCTGAAGAGCAGTTTGGTCTCTATGCTTCTTTTATTGCTTCCTATGAGAACTACATTCAAAGGAAGATTGTTGATCCAGCTGTGTTGGATGAAGACTATGACCAGATTGATGCTGATGATTTGGAAGAAATGGATCTACAATGGCAGATGACCATGATCGTGAGAAGAGTGAAGCGGTTTATGAGAAAGACCGGAAGAAAGTTTGTCGGTGGAAGGCCAGGGTTTGACAAGACGAAGGTAAGATGCTACAATTGTCAGCAAAACGGTCACTTTGCAAAGGAATGCAGGAATGAGCGTGTGGAACGAAGTCAGGGCAGGTCTACACAGCAAAGTGGGGGTTCTAAAGATTATAGTGCAATGATTTCCAGAGGAGATGGTGAATACAACTGGAACTTGCATTCTGAAGAAACTTTCGAACAGGCCAATTTGGCGAAGGTTGAAACTGAAGGAAATGAGAAGGTTACCGAAGAAGAAAAAGCTTTTATGGCAGATGTTAAAGACCAGCTCTCCGAGGTATGTTCTAAACCTACTTGTTCTAAATGCGAAAACTTGTCTGAGCAATTAGCAACTATAACCGATCAGTATGTTAGGTTGGATGCTGAATTTAAAACCCTAAAAGAAGATCATCATTTTACAAAAGCAAGAGAAAATAGCCATAAAGTCAAAATAAAAGCCTGTGAAAAAGATGTTAAAAGTCTAAAAACAAAACTTGCTGAAAAAATTGAAGTGATTGATTTAAGCTATGAAGTTTTGGAAGAAAAAACCAAACTAATTGCTGATAGAGAAAAACAGATTGCTAATCACCAGGTAAAAGTGGTGGAACTGAATAGAAAACTAGAGCAGTTCAGAAATTCCTCTGCTATTCTTGATCACCTTGTTAGTGATCAAGGTTCCTCTGCTAAGAGAGGAGGAATCGGTTATCATGAGGTTCCACCACCTTATAATCACAATTACACTTTTAACCCTAGTGTTCAGAAATCTGTTGACTTTGAGGTTGCTCAGACAGTACCAGTTAAAGTAACTTGTAAAGAACCAAATGTTAGTGGAGGCGAAACAAGTTCGCCTGTTTCAAGTGTTAAAATTTCTTATCCAAGTCCAGTCTCATCGGATTCGGATAAGTCATCCGAGTCTGGTAAGGCAAAAGAGGAGGTGGTATTACCCAATGGTGGAGAGAAAGATAAGACGAATAAAAAGAGTACTCCACTAAACCCGTACGTCCCACCATATGTGAGACGAACGGGCGGTAATAAAGCCTCGACATCTAAAACACCGGTTGATAAAAAGGTTGAGCATAGGTGTTGTTTTAGGTGTAATCAATTAGGGCACCTAGTTGCAGATTGCCCTGTGAAGCAGCGATTCAGAGGTGTAAGGCCTACTAAAACTGAGAATAAGCCTAATAGTAATTATCATGCTGCTAAAATTGAAAACCATTCAAAATTCAAAAATGTGACTAATTCAGGTTTTCATAGAAACAAATCTCAGTTTTACACTACTAATAACCAAACCACAAGCTATAATTCTTTCAATTCACAAAGGTTTGGAAGGCCTCACAATCAATCTTCAAGGATATATCCTAATAGGACTTACAGGAATTATCCAGAGACTAACTTTGGAAAGCCAAAGTTTGGGATGTATAGATCCAAGACCAATTGGTCTTGGGTCCCTAAATTCTAATCTTTTGCTTTATTGTGCAGGAACAGTTGAACAGGGCTGCCAACAATCTTTGGGTTGTGGATAGCGGCTGTTCCCAGCACATGACGGGTAACAAATACTTGTTACACGATTTGAAACCTGTTCAAGGAGGGAGAGTGAGCTTTGCCGGTGAAAGTGGAGGCAAGATTACAGGAATGGGAACGGTGTCGAACGGAAAGATGACATTGGAGAAAGTTAACTTTGTGGAAGAATTGAAGCACAATCTGCTGAGTGTGTCGCAGATCTGTGATAAGGAGTACACCGTTCATTTTACAAAGAATGAGGCGATTGTGTTGCAACCTGGTTTTCAGATACCAGAGGAGTGGATTGTGATGAAGGCTCCACGTGAAAGAAATACGTATATTATGGATATGAGGTCGACTGAAATGGCCAAGGAAGAATCATGCCTTATGACAAAAGCGAGCGAATCGGAGTCCGAATTGTGGCATAGGAGAATGGGGCACATTCATCTTCGGAAGATGAACCACATTGTCAAGAATGGACTTGTGCTGGGCGTTCCCTTGAAGAGTTTCAATTTTGAAGATAAATGTATAGCGTGCAAGAAGGGAAAGCAGCACAATAAATCCCATCTCACCAAGAAAGTCAATTCAATTGCCAGTACCCTAGAATTGCTTCACATGGATCTCTTCGGTCCTGTGAATGCAAAAAGTCTAGGAGGTACTTCTTACTGCTTGGTGATCACTGATGATTACTCACGATATTCGTGGGTATATTTCCTGAAATCAAAAGATGAAACGGCTCAGATGGTGAAGAATTTGATTACCAAAATTGAGAACGTTATGGATAAAAGGGTTAAGTTCATCAGGAGTGACAATGGAACGGAGTTCAAGAATTTTGAGATGGAGATCTTCTGCCTTCAGAAAGGGATCGAACACCAATACACCGCTCCGTATACACCGCAACAGAATGGAGTGGATAAAAGGAAGAATAGAAAATTAATTGAAGGAGCCAGAACTATGCTGGCTGATTCAAAGCTTCATGTGGTGTTCTGGGCTGAAGCTGTTGCTACAGCCTGCTATATCCTCAATAGAGTCTTGACGGTTAAACGACTTAATAAAACGTGTTATGAGCTTATGCATGGGAGGGAGCCCAACTTGAGTGGTCTTGAACCATTCGGGTCCCCTTGTTCGATTTTAAAGACAAATTCTAAATTTGGTGAAGTAGCCGATGAAGGAATCTTAGTCGGTTATGTTGTTGGGACACCCAACAAACGTGTCTTTAATACATCGACCAGCAAGGTTGAGGTGGTGTGTAACACCGATATCACAAGTTACCAACCGCCAAAACCAAGCAATGGACCTGCTGAGTTTTTCGACTATGTTAAACTTTTTAAGTCTTTTAACATACCGTATTTGGATATTGCTGAAGAAGAAGAGAGAGTTGCTACGAAGATGATCCATGATGAGGAAGAAAATCTATTGCAAAGACAACTGATCGATAAATGTCAACCTTCCTCATCAAATGCTATCGATACCCCTGCTGCCTCGACTGAAGAAGAATTTTTCAATCCATTTCACTCTCAGCATGAAACAACCATTGACGAGCTCTCTTCTAACTTGGAAGACAATTTGCATGTCGGTTCTGTTCCGACCACGAGAATTCATAAAGATTACCCTTTGGAGAATGTGATTGGTGATGTGTCCTCCGGTGTACAAACAAGACGTAGCTTGAATGAGCACACCTGTGTTTACACAAGCATCAAGGAGACATGCATAATCAACGAATGCTTGTACACCTGCTTTATCAGCCAGATTGAACCGAAGAATTATCAAATGGCTCTCAAGGACAGCTCGTGGGTCGAAGCTATGCAAGAAGAGTTGGCTCAATTCAAGAAAATGGAAGTTTGGACTTTGGTTGAAAAACCGAAGCATGTGCATGCGATAGGCACAAAATGGGTGTTTAAGTGCAAGAGAGATGAGAAAGGGATTATCATAAGAAACAAGGCGAGGCTAGTCGTTAAAGGTTTTAATCAACAAGAGGGGATTGATTATAATGAAGTGTTCGCTCCTGTGGCAAGGTTGGAAGCCATTAGATTGTTTTTGGCGTTTGCTGCTTATAAGAAGATGAAGATATTTCAGTTGGATGTGAAAAGTGCGTTTCTGAATGGGAAAGTTGATGAGGTAGTGTATGTTGAGCAACCTCCGGGTTTTCCTGACCCAGACTTTCCAGACCACGTGTACAAGTTAAGCAAGGCGTTGTATGGACTTCATCAGGCACCTCGTGCCTGGTACTCAACTTTATCAGATTACTTGCTTGAAAATGGGTTTGAAAGAGGGAAGATTGATAGCACGTTGTTCTTCAAGAGAGAAGGAAGCGACTTCCTGCTGGTGCAAGTCCACGTGGATGACATTATTTTTGCTGCATCAAAAGTCTCCATGTGTCAGGAGTTTGAGTCTGTCATGAAGAAAAGGTTTGAAATGAGTGCTATGGGTGAACTAACTTTCTTTTTAGGATTGCAGGTTGATCAGAAGAAGGATGGGATGTTCATTCATCAGACCAAGTATGTCCATGATGTGCTCAAACGCTTCAAGATGGAGGACAGCACTCCATTCGACACTCCAATCTGCGTCAATCACAAATTGGGTGCTGAGTCAGACGGTGATGCAGATATGGACCCAACTCAATATCGGGCTATTATAGGTTCTTTAATGTACTTAACTGCTTCTAGGCCTGATATAATGTTTGCTGTTTGTCTTTGTGCACGCTTTCAGGCAAACCCAAAAGAATCTCATCTGAAGGGTGTGAAGAGGATACTGAGGTATCTCAAGGGCAAGCCGAAGCTGGGGTTGTGGTACCCGAGAGGAGGAGACTTGGAGCTAGTCGCTTACACAGATTCTGATTATGGAGGGTGCAATCAGAGTCGGAAGTCAACAACTGGAGGATGTCAGTTTCTTGGTGGCAGATTGGTGTCGTGGCAATGCAAGAAGCAGACTTCAGTCGCAATTTCAACCTGTGAAGCAGAATACATGGCAGCATCCAACTGCTGCTCCCAGGTTCTTTGGATTCAACAACAGTTGCGCGACTATGGTCTGAATTTCTTACTTACTCCTATTTGCATTGATAACACAGCTGCTATCTCAGTAACTAACAATCCCGTGAAGCACAGTAAAACTAAACATATTGACATACGTCATCATTTTATACGGGATTGTGCTGAGAAGAAACTGATTGTGCTTGAAAAGGTGGATACGCTTGATAATTTCGCTGATCTTTATACTAAAGCGTTTGACAAAACAAGATTTCAAAACCTTATTGAGTTAATTGGGATGATCAATCCCGAGTAACCATGCTTTTTATGTTTATTAAAAAAAAAAGGTCACTATCGCTTAGAATTATGTCGGTTGCCTCAGTTTGAAGGACATGTCTTAGGATATGTTTGGTCCTCATTTTCTACTTGTAGAATTTGAGGATAGCCATTAACCAGATGACTGAAAGTGACCGGGGCGGTTTATGATGAGTTTTCATTCTTTCGCTTAAAATTAGTCGATCATACTTAGTTAGAAGGACACATACTAGTATGTGGTCGGTCCAGCTGATCCATTGGATCTTCGGGATAGCCGTTTACCTGAAGACTTTGTTTTGGTCGGGGCGATTAATGTTAAAATTTTTTAAAGGGAAATAAAATTATTTTTCAAGTCTACTACTTCGTAAGAAGTTCGTTTGCTATGTTTAACAGAAAATTGATCCAACCTTGGAAAATGATAGATATACTGATTCTATGTGCTTAACTAGTGAAGTTATTAGGCTTAAAAGACTTTAGGACAGTCATTGTATGTCATGGTAGCTTTTTATGGTGCGTAAAAGTAGATGTGATACAAACTAAATCTACTCGATTTTACGTGGAAACTCCTTACGAGTTTTGCATGTCTTCATATATATCTTTCCGAATGATAGGCAGAAAAGCGATTACCCAGTCATGCACGAGCCCGTAAGTGTTCTGATTCCCGCAAAGATAATGTGTGAAGAAACTGCAGTGATCCAGATTCAGGACTTGCAGTTGTTTACTACTCTGAAGTCTATGTAAATGTTTATCATAAAAAAAATAAAAAATAAAAAAAATAAACCGAATGTCAAGACTTCTCAATCATGGAGTAAGAAAGAGAACGGGAATCAGATGAAGAGTACTTACAAACTTAATCAGACACTATGGGTCGAGGTCAATTCGGGGTGACTTGGGGAAAGCCAAATACGCTTTGAGAATAGATAGGAGGCATCATAATCTCTGAGTTGTTGCTCACTTAAATTTTGAGGCATAATTGAAACTAACTCGTATCACAGAAACAATGAAAACCATCTTAAGTTATTTACCTGCTTACAACCTGTCTCTTTATGTCATAATACAGCTAAACACGGATCTATGTGACAGTCACGTAATTAGTATGATTCATGTTCGGATCTTTTCTAAAACGTAGTAGTCCCTTGTAAAGACTGAAATTTGATCCCTTAAACTTTAATTGTTAAAAGTTTTCTTTTTATGTAGTTGTATGCTTTTATATCTGGTTACTTGGAATTGATCGTGTCATTTAATTCTCAAAGGGAAGTTTTAAAAGTTAATTGAAAAATGTTCAAATTATAAGGTTTGATTTTGTAAATATAGGCGAAGTTGTTAAACAGGCGAACTTGTGAATAACTTCGCCTAGGCGAAGTTAACCGTAACTTCGCCTGTATAACTCAGCCCCTATATAAACGACCCTAAAGGTCAAACTGTTCATAATTTTCAAATTCAGCGAACTTATCCTCCGTATTTATCGGCGAACTTATCCAGTTTTCCGGCGAACTTGTCGTTTTTTTTCGATTTCTTGTTCTTTTTCTCAGTTTCCGTTACCGATTCAAGGTTCGTGGTGTCGATATTTCGTATAACCAATGTTCTTTATTGTTTATCAAAGGTCGTTTCGACCCGGTTATGGACCTCGGACCGTTCAATCGGCTTTTTCAAACTTGTTTTACGTGGTTTTAATCAGTTTGATCGTTTAAACAACCTTAAAATCATGTGTTTCGGATCTCTCAATCGTCAAACTAACCATGAAACATCAGATTTTTGAATTTGAATCTGCTTACTGTTGTCGATTCAGATTCAGGCGAACTTAGGGTTTGGGCGAAGTTATCCGTAACTTCGCCTGAGGCTTAACTTCGCCTGAGGCGATGTTGTGGTAAGGCGAAGTTATCATTAACTTCGCCTGGACCTTTTTACTTATTAGTTATTAGACGAACTTAAAGATGAAGCGAAGTTGTTCCCAACTTCGCCCCAACTTTAACTTCGCCTATACAGAATTTATCACAACTTCGCTCATGGTAACAAGCGAACTTGTGTTATGCCTTAACGTTTATCTAACTTGGTTTGTTTGTTGCAGATATGGCTGCAGTAGCAGGTGCTGGAGGTGCTGGAGGAGATGACGGAGATAATCAGAGGCAATTCTTCCCGGGTCACAATATGTTTATCACCTTAGACCCGGAAGCGAACGGAGTTGAAGATTACCGCGAGATAATCACTTTCCTCCTTCGCTCGAGGATATTCCATGCAATCACTACGACTCTGCCGATTTCCTTACCCAATATTGAGGATTTTTGGCAGACAGTGGAATACGATTGCCGCGTTGAGCCCCCGGTTATGCGAGCAACCGTCAACAATCAAGAAGTTCAGTTCTCTTCTGAACAAATACGGGTGGCTTTACGTTTTGGAGAGGAGACTAGGGATGACCCTACAGAGTTTGTTGCTCCGTTCCGCGATGGAGCATTTCTACGAATGGGCTATTCTGGTCCATTGGGCGATACACAACGGAGGAAGGGTTTCCTACTTGATCAGTGGCGCTTCCTCATGCACGTAATGATTGTCTGCATGTCTGGGAGGAAGGTGGGCACTGATGGTATGGGCGCGACTATGCAGTCAGCAATGACTGCTCTGACTTATAACAAACGTTATAGCTTTAGTCAGATGGTCTTTTACGAGATCGATAGACAGAGAAGAGCGATGGCCCGTGAGAGGTTCATCATGTATCCAAGATTCATTTAGATGATCTTGAATCATGTTGCTCCCACGTTGCCTCAACGACGTCCAATACGATACGTGGAGAGTGTGAGCAAACGTATCTTCGCTCAATGCCGAACATCCAGTGCGAGGAGCAAGCCTGAACTGCGTCCAAGGCATACTCCACTCTTTGGGTACTTAATAAACCCGGGGTATGTGCCAGCTCGTGGGGATGAGTTCAGAGACCCGGCACCACAACAGGCAGGAGCATCTCAAGCTATACCTGCTGCTCATGTTGTGTCACCGGAGGAGGAAGTGGACCTTGATGCAGAATTCGGAGGTCAAGGATTCTTCGATATGGATCGGGTGGATCCAGAGGAGAACGTTCAGATCCCAGTTGAACGTGTCTCGACTGTGCGTATTACTAGAGCAGCTACGACGGTGGCTGACTCAGATCTTGATGATGTTATGGATGAGGCGAGAAGGATGTTGGTGACTCAAGAGAGGACGTTTGGAAAGAGAAAGAGGACAGTTGATGATAGTGAGTCAGAAGAAGAAGAGGATATTCACAAGTTGATTAGACGTTCAAGACGGGAAAGGACAGGTGCAGGTATGGGAGCTGGAGAGACTTCAAGAGTTGTACGTTTCGCTCCGCCCGCACTGTCAGGTATGTCGATTGTTCCTACATCACTATAGGTCACAAGTTTAAGCGCCGCGGATGTTCCCGTGGTGGCTACATCATCAGCTTTCGGCATTCCATCTACTACTTTCCAGAGGACGACTCCGGAGATTGTGTCTTTACCACCTCCAACGCTTACTCCTTCAGAGGTGGTTGCACAATTTGTAGAGTCCACAGTCGTTGCAACTGCAGGGTTGTCGGTCACGATACCACCTGCGGTTACGTCCACAGCTGCTTCTGATGTCCCGGTTTCATTCGAAATCCCTGCTGAGTATACTCAAGACACATCTCACATGAGGTTTAATTTCGATGCAACCCTCTCAGACTCGGAGAGAATAGCTGCACTTGAGCGGGTCGTGGCAGAACAATCAAGGGTGAATCTTGTCCAGACCCAGGCTATTCAACGCCTAGTAGCAGAAAATCAACTACAGTCGTCCCTCCTGGTTGAACATGGGAGAATTATAGATGCTATGAAGGAGTTCTTGGCATCTCAGGGGGAGACAGGCTGTAAAGGCGACGAGTTAAGGACAAAGAAGAGAAATGATAGAGACGATGATCCCAATGCATCGAAAGGTGCAGGTGGTGAGTTGCCAAGAACTACTCAAGCTCTTGGGACTTCCACAGCTCAGGGGGAGTCTGCAGGTGCGGCTGGCAGTTTTGGTGGTGATGAAGTGGTGATGGTTGATGATGAAGAAATGGGAGATGATGTGATTGATGCTTTGAAAGAATTAGATGATGATATGTTTAGTGATGATGTGTTGTTTGATGATGATGTATTGCCAGTCGAAGAGATTGAAAAGATTGGTCCTCAGATTGTGATTGAAGAAGATGTTGAAGAAGGTGAAATAGTAGAAGATAATGTGGAGCATGACATTCCAGGTGTGGAGAAAGCAGATATGGGTAATGAGACAGTAATCGATGAGACTGAATGGGAAGAGCAGCCTAGGTGGAAGGAAGGCTATGCTCAGTGGTTCGTCAAAACGAAGAAACCGGCGGTCCCTACAATGTTTAAGAAGAGCTACAATATTAAAGGCTATGCTGAAGCGAAGAAAGGGATTATTTGCTGGATCTATGATGAGCAGTTGAAGCTCTTTGTGATTAAACGGTATGACGGCGTTCAGTATTTTAAAAGAATGTTAAGGTCGTTGAATACACTGCCGGAATGTGAAGTGAAAGACTTAGCCAGATTGGGGTTAATCAATCGGAGTGACGATAATATGGCTAGAGTTATTGGGAAAATTGTATGGAGAGAGAGTATAAAAGAGAAGAAGTTTGAGCTGTTGAAACCGCAGAAGGGAAAACTTGTTGAAGACAAGGATAGAGGTTTGAGAGCTGATGGAAAACCTTGGATGGTCATGAAGTATAAACCGATCCGGTGTTTGAAAGAAGTACCGATGAAGCTTATGCCCAAGGATGTGCTTAAAGACCTAAAGTGGTGGTTTGTGGATTGTGAGACAGCAGAGGCAGTGATGGAAGACGAGGATGAACAAGAGCTCCTAAGAGTTTACGATCCGATGCATTTGGTAAACTTATCGCAAGCTGATCTGCAGGTGCTCAATGAGAAGAAAATCTTTTATATTCCTGCTTGGAAGGACGAAGCGAGGAAGTATCAAAGAGGTAGAGAAGGAGTGCATGCGTGAAGATACAAGGTTGAAGATTACAGGACAAGTGCTTAAAGATCAAGATATGAAGCTACTGCCAAGGGGGAGTCTGTTGGTGCATAATGTCAGTAGTTCATAGTCTAGTGTCTGTAATCGAGTCTGTAATGTTTAATTATGTTTTGTATGTTTAAGCGAAGTTACTGACAAGTTCGCTTAACAGGCGAACTTGTTAGTCAAGCGAAGTTATGGACAACTTCGCCTGAACATGCCAGGCGAAGTTGTCATGTATTTATATACCTAGCTTACGGCTTGGTGTTAAGTTCGAATCAGTTGTTCGTGTTAGTTTGTTCGAGTTGTTACGAGAGCTGTAACGTGTGTCTGTAATAGTGATATCGTATCACGTGTTTGAGTTATTATATAACGTGTGTTCGTTTCGTGTGTTCGTGTGATTCGTGTTCTATACTCGTAACGATCTACGCAGGGATTCCGCACCTGAGTTGATCGAGATATCTCGTGCGATCCATCCAGGGAACCTACATACATCATAACTCATGTCAAGTATATAAATATCATTTGATCGAGGTGATCGCATGAAAATCATGTCTTCAAGAATCGTGTATCCCGGTTGAAGGATGACACATTCTTTGTCGGTGAAAATAGTGGTAAATTTCTTATCACAAATCTGTGACACGCTCAACAGATTATGATCCACCTTTTCACAATAATTAACTTTTTCAAACGTCACTTTCCCGTTTGAAACTTCTCCCTCCTTCGTAATCATTCCACCATGGTTACCAGCAAACGCAACATAACCCCCTTGAATATCTTTGACATTATTCAGAAGATCCAGGTTGCCGGTGATATGCCGAGAACATCCACTATCCAATATCCATTTGTAATTAGACACGGACCTAGATGTACTCTGCACAAATAAGTAAAATGATTAGTTCAAAAAGGCAGCCCAAGCCTCAGTCTTGGGCTCTCCCTTTGATACTTTTGGAGAATATGATAACTTAACACTTGTATTCGGTACTTGAGAATAAGTTACAAGATTCTTGTTTTTCTTCTTTAAGTATCCATCACATATTCTACCCGAATTAGTGTTTGAACAAATAGGTTGAGCACGGTAAACACATTTGTTTGATACATTAAATGATTCAATCCTAACAATTTTCCTAGGATTGACTTCAGAATACATTATAACACTTTCATCAACTTGTTCTTCTTTTGTTCTGAAATTCATAACAGTGTTACTATTTAATGACACTTTGATCTCATTAACCTTTGCTTTACAATTTTTAGACACGTGTCCCAGTTCTCCACATTTAAAACATAAACGCGAGTCTAAAGTCTTATGTAGTGATTTACTTGTTTGACTTTTAAGCACGGGTTGAGACTTAGAATTTTCAAAAGACACTTTCTTATTACCAGCAGATGTAAATCCCTTTTTATTTTGGAAAAATTCTAGGTTGGTAGAATTGGATGAATTCTCCATCCCAGATGATTTGACAAATTTTATGGGTTTAATTGTGGTGCTTTTTGTCTTTTCTTGAACATGTTTATATTTGCTTTTGTTAAATTGTTGTTCAAGTTCAGTAACTTTTGAAGTATCATCTTGAAAAACACTTTCTATCATTTCCGGATTTAGAAGATTCAATGGAACTTCCTTATCCGAAAAATTTTTTGAAAGACCTTTTAATTTAAAAATCTTTCCACTTGAAGATTTCGGTTTAGGATTAATGAATCTCATCAACTCCTCATCAGACACCGAAGGCTTGTTTGATTGAGATGCATTAGATGTTACCTTAGAAATTACCTTAGGAATTTCTGAAGTGTTTGATGAAACACCCGAAGGCTTTGAACCATACACTGCTTGTTCAAAATCTTCGGGTTAACACAGAATGTGATTGTCAACTGGTATATCTTTGTTTTTGACAATCTCATCTTGTTCAGACAACTCCTCGATTGAACCATCCAAGTAATTTTTGGTAAAAACATTTTTACTTTTGATATGAATCGGTTCACCAGTAGTTTCAATTGTATCAACCTTTTCAGATTTAACAGTAGGCATATCTAAACATTTCTCCACATCGGGAATGCTACTGTAATCATGCTTAAAAGGAGGTGGAATTTCGACATATCCCAAACCTTGTTTTTCATTTTTCTTATGTGAATGGTTAACTTCGATTATTTCATTTAAAAGAAATGAAGAATCTCTGAATTTTCCAAGCTTATTTTTAAGTTCCGTTACTTCATTTTTGAGATTGGAAATACAGGTTCGGAGTCGAAGAATCTCCTTAAAATGTTGATCAACTTCGATGATCTTACACTGAACCTTAGCTTTAAGATCATGATTGCTTTCAGACAGTTTTTGAATTTTAATAGTTGATTGCTCTAATAATTTTGTTTTCTGTTTGTAGCATTCATTGATCATAAAGTGATCTTTTGTGAGAGTATTGTTTTGATTTAATGTTGTTTCAAGTTTGACTTTCAATACAACACACTTAGCACAATCAATCACTTCAGATGAAGGTTCAGATACATTAGTTTAAGGTTGAAAATATACCTCATCAATCTTAGCCATGCATGCATAAGATTCAACTTGATCAGGAATTGATTCAGTTTGAGAAGACAGGCTTTGATCAGTATCTGTCTCAGAATCAGATGAATCAGTTCCTTCAGATACATTATCACTGCTAGTAACTTCGAATTTCTCTACTGGTTCAACAATTGCCACATTTGCTTGATTTCCCAACAGACGTTGAGACCAATCAACAAATTCATTAACCACCAGAGCTTGAGTAGCAGTAGACTTATCTTGTTCACCACCAGATACAGTCGTTTTACTCTTATCCCCACCAGATGAATTCTTCCCTGAAGGTCTTTCTGAATTGCGTGGCCCAGAATATTCTTTTCTTGGCTTATCACATTCTTTGGCAAAATGGCCAAAGTCCCCGCAATTGTAACATTTCACCTTCAGTTTATCAAATCCTACCCTTTTATTCAAAGCAGTAAGATCTTTCCCAGTACGCTTCATGAATCTCTTTACCTTTCTAACGATCATAGCCATGTTCCACTTGAGATCCATTAATTCAAGATCATCCGGGTCAATTTGATCATAATCTTCATCTGTTAATTCACTTGTGGCAATCTTGCTTCCAACAAGCTGTTCATATGAAGTCGTGAAAGCACACAAGAATGGAAACTGTTGTTCAGCCTCTGGCAGATTTACTTTAGGCAAGCTTGATGATGAAGCACTTGTATTTGCATTAGCTCCATTTGCCATAAAGCATACATTAGGAGAACAGTTTACATTAGGAATTTCTTCTTGAGATTGAGCAAAGAAAGCATTGATTGGTACAGAACTTGAAGAATGATTTGTTGGCAAGGCACCCCCATAGAGTGAAGGGTTTTGAGTTGAAGATTGCTGATTTTCGTTCAACGAGTTTTGACATTTAATATCAAATTCCCTTTTTTCAATTTTGTTGATGAATTGCACAGCTGTGAGCTCGGTGTTTCTAAAGAAACTGTTTTCTTTCAATAAAAACAGAAAAGTTGAATATGAAAGAGGTAAAGCATTCTTAAGTGTATCAATCTTATCTGTTTCAGTTGGCTCAAGATTGACACTTGACATTTCCACAATCAAATGACTAAATCAGTTAATCATCTCTTCAACTGTCTCATTTTTCATCAAAATAAAATTTCTAAATTGAAATTTTACGAGCGTCTTCTTACTCTCAAGTGTGTTCCCCAAACTTCTTGTTTTCAAAGTTGTGAACAAAGAAGCAAAAATCTTGATTGTACTGTATTGATGAAAAATTTGTTCCGGTAATGCCATAATAAGAGTTGAGTAGGCTTTAGTTTCACTCTTAAAGTCTTTCAATTCTTGAGTTTCATACTCTTTGAATTCCTTTGGTGTCCATCCCATGTTGTCACTGCCTACCAAAGGTGTCGCATACACGTCGTCTAGAAAACACACACTACTTGGATGCATGGATCCCAAGTGAGCACGGAACCTCGGTTCCCAGCGAACAAAGTCTGACAATTTCAACAATTTGGGACATTTGTTGTGACTTCCAATTTCATTATCCATGGGTTAGCATCTGGTAAAACTTGTAAACCTTAGACTTACTGTTCACATGAATGTGATCACAGTGACGAATTGATGATTAACGAATGAACTGATATTCGTTATGAATTGACACGAAAGGGAAATTAATGAATGAGTGTAACGAATGTGTGGACGAATGGAATCTTAGCGAATAAAGTCTTAAGCGAAAGAAGTCTGAAAAACGAACGTGAGTATAACGAAAGTGAGAGATTAACGAATGAGTCTGTAAATTTTAGCGATTAAGCAGTTAATTCTTAACGAATCATCAATTAAGATTTAACGAATCAATATTCATTTGTAACGAATCAGTATTCATTTGCAACGAATAAGAACTCATATTTTTCAAACTTTCACAAACTCAAATCTTGTCTAAACTAGTCTGAAGCTCCTGAACACGATACCTATCAACTTACAGACTAAATCCGAACACGTCCGTGATCTCAAACCATTCCTAACATATCACTTATCCTCAATAACCTCAAAAACCAATTCAAACTAAGTCCAGACGAAACATTCGTCAACTAATCCTCAATTCGTCCTCAAATTAACTAGAAACCTCCATTACCGAATCAATTTTTCCTTAAACAATCCTTTAATACACTTAGAACAGTGCTAATTACAGTCAATTATGATCCTCTGTTTCAACTTGACACAATTAAACTTCGATTACTATCAATTCATCATGAATAGAGCTTCAATACATTATAAATTGAACGATTAATCAACTGAGTAACATCGAAGATCATATCTCTAGCTCTGATACCACTTGATAGAGCTTATTATGGATCTAGATCTTGTGATTACATCGATGCTTATGTTGATTAGGTATACGATTAGGCTAGATTTACGTTAGTAGGTGTAGTGTGTATATCGAGATGGCAATCGGACAGAGTAACGAGAGGATTCAAGGAATAATCAGAACTGTTATAATTAAAAAAGATTACAGGGGTATGTATAAGAAGATGACCCTATTCGTTAAACTTAACTTAACGAATAGGTCATTCGTTACAAATACCTTAACGAATAAACATGCTTATTCGTTAATACTTTAAGTGATAGCGAATGGCCCTCATCCGTTATCTCATTTGTTAAATAGGGTTAACGAATGAGCTTACATTTAGACGAATGTGTTACATCCGTTACAGAATAACGAATATAACTTACAATAGAGCGAATGACCTTTTAACCATATTTACATTATAACCCCTATACATTAATAACCCTGATAAAGATCGAGATGTACAAAACATGTATTAACATTATTTCACATTTTTACGTCGTTTCAGACATGTTTATTGGAAATTTAATTAAAATTAGTGGGATTATATACTTATACATGATTTGTGAATTACCAGGGTATTTGGTGAATTATGAGTATTTTGAAGGGTTTATATGAAAATTCCATGACAAACATGATCATGTATTTGGAATGGCATGATCGTGCTAATGTTATTTTGGAAATCAGGCTGGATTTATAAGCCAGCTATTACACTCTTTAGCACTCTTTTAACCCTTAGGCTGTTGTAGATACTCCTTCAATATATGAAATTGCACCATCTTGGAGACCGAAGAACCAACTAGAATTCTAGATATGTATTTGACTAAACATGATCATGCCATGCTCAAGACATGAACATGCCTCTTTTATCTATATAAATATGAATAGCAACGTCCAAAAAGAAAAAATGAGTCCCATGGAGTTTTGAACTCACTGTTAACTTCCAAACATTGGTGAGTTCCATCTATTTGCAAGCATCATTGAAGGATTCCAACATCAAGAGAAGCATCATCCATATCAACATCATCTAGCTTGAATTTTTGGTTTGATTCTTCGTGATTTTACCATGAATTTTGTTGTCTTTTCAAGCTTGTGTGTTGTTCTTGAGCTCATAATGAACTAAGCTCTTTGTTATCACTTTAATTTTGATGAAGTTTAGTAATATTTGATGTATTTGTGGATTATTGGCAAGGATTGTGTTATTGTTATAGTAATTTCATAATTATTCTTCAATGGTTTTGTGTATTTAAAGGTATGTTATGTCATGATATTTCAGACTTGTGGTTGTTTGGTTATGTATTGTTATTTAAGCATCCATTCATGGATTTGAATATTTTTATGCTAGTCTATGGCTTTTGAGCTAGGGATGCTGAATTAGGTCTTGATTATTGATTATTTATGATAAACTTTTGAATGTGCATCCTTATACTTTTGTTTGGAAAAACAATGTATTTGTTGTGATTTATCATGTTAGGTTTTATGTTTATCTAGGGTTTGTTGAGACAAACTTCTAATTTATGTAATCTTGACATAAACACCATAAGTTGAAGAAGTGAATAATTATTGCTTAGTTTAATCAACTTTAAGTGGATTATGTGTTTTTCATGCTATTTTTTCAAATAGTTGTTGGATTAGTCACCCGTGATAGTAAACTAGTCCATATATACCATCAAAAAACTTTGACATAATCGTATAACTTGTCTTAATTGAATGACTTTAGGTGGTTAGTTTGTATATTTCATTTTAACTTTCCAACAAGTCACATGATTAGCTGTCTTTAGCGAGATTCTAGTTACTTGCGTTTTGTGATCTTGCTATTTATCCATAATTGTTGTCATTTGTGAACTAAACGGATTCGAGATTAAAGTGGCATTCTTACTTGATCGTTTGCTTTTGTGTTCGTTAACTTAGTTGTTATATTTCTCATGATATTTTTAGTTAAAACCAATCAACTTGTGATTTTAGCCAGTTAGACATTAACAAAGATTTAGTATCAGGAGTTATTGTATCCATTGATCGATACTTGGTTCTTACCGATACTATACTACATATATGATAGGTACACTTGCCTACGCGTGTGTGATTTAGTTCCGAGATGAAAATCATTTCTATAAATTAAAAAAACCCAAATGTGTGAAACATCACTATTAATACAACTGCGCTCTCTATTTGTATTTGAGAAGGTCCTCATGAAAATGATTTTATTTCCACCCAACTAAAATGTATGTGTTGTTGTCTTTAATAAACTAAGATATTATTTAATAGCTATTTTGCTTCAATTATTTGTTACAAATCAAAAGCTATAGATTTTACATTTAGAAATTATAAATCTACTTCTTTACAAAGAGGAAAATACAAAAACTAAAAGAGAAAAAAAATTATAAAAGAAAACAGAATCTTAGAGTACCTTTTACAGCTTGTGTTGGTTATTTTAGTGCTATTGGATTAACTTGTCGATCGAGAAAATAACGTTAGAGATTAAATGAGTTAGGTGACGCAGGAGTGCGGACTCGATTTAATCCTAAAGGTTATTTGGGCTTTATAATAACATTGGTTTGTTATTTATTTACTTGGGCTTAAGTGGTATATGAAATGGGCTTAATTAATATTTGGGCTCATGAGGGAATTGATCATATATGTTGATCGATGTTTTCCCTGGCATAAAGATAATGAATAATCTCGATCGCATAGGAATAGAACAGAGAAGATGGTTACTTCTCTCTGGTTCTTCATCATCACATAGAATCATCAAAATCAAATTCCATCTACAGAAAAATCTCTGTCTTATCCGATAAATCATTGCGTGTAACCCGCAAACAGGTTTATCTGAAAGTGATTCACGATTCAGAGATTAATCCAGGAAATTATTCAAGAAACCAAGATTAAAATCAAGATTACAGGTTTGCATCATTGATTGAATTTATCATCCAGGTACACAATTTTACAACAAAGATAAACCTATTATAGGGTTCAATATGAGATTCACGAATATTTTCATGTTCTATGGTTTGTGAATTAACCCTATTTCACATGTGATAATTATTAATAAATAATTGCATTAAATAAATCGAATACAATTACTGGGGATTGCGAATGATGAATAATTAATGAATGAATGGTGGTGGCGTTAGGTTTTTGATATACAGAAAGATTTTTTCTTAACCAAAAAGTGGTTTTCATATTTGATAAAAAAAATCAAGTTTGTTATTCTTAACTAAAGTGATTTTCAAAGTGGTTTTCATAGGCTATGGATTGACATATGGACAGAAACCAATTTTTTTTTTATTTCTCTTGGACAATCCTGAATGTTTAGTAACTACAGTTCCAATCGTAACGGGTAAATATGTTATGAGGGCATAATTTTATTATGTACTTAAGTTGAAAGTCTATCAAAACGAATCAGAAATTTAGTAAATAGATGTGAATAGTTTGTTCCCTGTATAGTGGCATAAGTAAATAATTATTAACTTGAAAGCATGTATTCCATGTTTATGATTGTCCACTATTATATTGTAACTGATACGTATAATAAATAGACAGATTACTGTTTAAGTTAAAGGGAAGTCATCAGTTGGCAGAATATTGTTTTGTGTTTTTAGTGACGGATAACTAAATAATTTGGTAATTAAGGATTATGATAATAACAAACAATCTTGTGTTTTTATTTTATTGTTGATGATCGGAACCATGTGATCCGAATTAAATGAAAAAGTGTATCACTTTTGGCATGTTTCTCATGTGGATGCACATGCCAATGTTCTGACTTTGAAATTCAACATGATAACATCTTTTGGATAAGGAGGATTACACTGATAATCATTGAAAATAAATAAAACGGTTTTGTTTTAAAGGCTACATTTTTATTTCTTGGCACTTTGGAAACACATGCTTTTATTGAAGGCTACTCTTTCGATGTTCATGGCGGAATCGGAAGGGTAGTCGGTTGCATGGTTTAATTGTTTCAATGATAACGGGTGGCCTCGATTCTGTTTGAAATTGCCAGCCTTGATAGGGGTTGTTGTCGGTTAATTTTGGTTTGAAGATAACCATATAAGTCAAGAGAAGAACTGACTTCATGGGCCGGGCGATCGGCGATGGACGTCAAAACCGCTTTATTTTAAACGTGTTCATGAAATTTAATGAAAAAGAAACTAGTTGTTTCTTGTGAATTGCGATACATGAAAAACTTATTTGAATTGATTACAAGCAGTACAAACAGTAAGTTGGTAGGATATATATTTTGGTTTGACTTATGGGACATATCGATTGTCGAATGAAGATTGCGGTTGAAAACAAGTATAATGCGGGTCCAAAGACAACCTCTTCATAAGGTACGTTTACTAACTATATTTTAAATTTAATAAAAACCTATGATTTTTTTGTAGTTGATTCAATAATTCATTCGGGACATGTTAATTATTTGCAAAACAGAAAATTGGATTTGATTCAAAGAAACAATGTTTATTTGATATTTTGAATGAAATAAAAAAAATTATTAAATAGTTGTTCATATGGTACACACATGGGGGTTGATAAGCCACGACCCAAGTAACATAAGCCCATTAGATGTATACAAGTCGGGAAAACCTGTTGGTTGTGAAATAAAAGAAACCCTGGTTTTGGGTTGTTATTGGACTCAAAAAGTCTAATGATTTTAAAAATAATTCGGTGAAGAATTATTTATGGTTTATTTCTTATTCCTATTATGTACAGGATGACATGCTTGCATGGTGGGTAGACTCGGGTGATATGAGTCATGTATGTAAGGATCTTAAATGGTTTAAGAGTTTGAACCACTTGAAGATGGATATGTACTCAGGATGGCAAATGCAAAAGTTAGACTTGTATTTACTTCTAGAAAACATTAGTTTGGATTATGTGTTGTATCTTTCAGTAATTAGAAAGAATCTCTTTATGAAATTGTTTTAGATGGTTATTTTAAATAGGTCATTGAGTCGGATAAGTTTATCTTATGTCTTCATGAACCTTTGTTCGATTTGGGTATTTATGTATTGGAATTTTGAAACTAAATATTAATGTCCCATTTGCTATTGAATATGTTTGTATGCCATAAAATCATTTCAAAGCAGGGAAGACCGTGTGTACATATTGTGACATGCCAGGTTAGGTCATGTGAGTTATTTTAGAATGAACGGAAAATGGAATCTTAAAGGAAATGGTTAATTCCTTGATATAATACTCGGATTTGAGTGATTAATAAGACAAAGATATAATTATATTCAAATTTTGATATTAAGGATGTGGGGGAGGTATAATACTAAAAAGGAGTAACAATGGTAGCTATGATTTGATCTCATTACATTGAGGAAGTATTGAAGAAATTCAATCGATTGATTATTCTTCGGTTAGCAATCCTATAGATCCTAATATCAAGTTTATGTCTAATAAAGGAGATTCTATTTCACAATTAGAGTATTCAAAGTTTATTGGATATTTGATGTGTGCTATGATTAGCACAAGGACTTACGCAGTTTATGTTGTGGATAATTTGAGCAGATATACTAGTAATCCTAGTGCTCAACATTGGCAAGCAGTAAATAAATTGCTTAACTATGGATGTGTATTCTCTCTTGGAGAAGGTTTTATTTCTTATGTAATTAAGGAATGAATTTGCATCACTTGACAATGGAATGTAAGTTTCTAGCATTTGCAACAAATAATAATAAAGTGGTTAAATGGCTAAGATATATCGTATTACAAAATTCCATTGTGATCAAACCGATATCACCAAAATCTATCATGTGGGATAGTGCTGACTATGGGTTATAGTCAATGTATAATGGAAAGTCTAGACGGTTATATATTATACTATGCAAGGTGTGATGTCAGTTTAGTTTGTAATATATGAGTATAATTTGACTGATGATCTAACTAAAGAGTTAGGAAGAGATCTCGTGAACATATCAGTCATGGGGTTGGGTTTAAAGTCCATACGTTAATATCATATGTCAAGACACCCAATTCCCATCTAATACAATGTTAGATGCTGAATTCAATGCGGAAAGCTTTTCATATAGATATTGGAACACAATATCATGAACATCCCAAGGTTTGTGTTCGGACCGTAAGATAAAGTAGGTTGAAGTATAGCTTCTTAATAGTTCATTGATAAATTGCAGTGCGGGTGCGAGAATAATGAACTACCTATAAGAATATTAAGTTTAGCCGCTTCAAGAAGCTTTGGACTTGAGCTTTGATATATTCTTTGAAGGATTAGGACACATACTAGTAAAATATTGTGTCGAGTGGAATTTGGATTTATAAACGCATGTGTATTTTACCTTCAAGTATTCAAATGAATAGCAAGGGTTCAATCTATAGGACACCCCGATATTCGAATATTTGGATCGTGTAATTTACTAAGATGAAAATTCAATCCGTAGAACATTTTCATTTATGCATACGTTTGCGTTTCTGTTATGAGGGTTAAGTTAATCATGGATATCACTAAAATGGGGGAGGATTGTTGGTTATTTTAGTGCTATTGGATTAACTTGTCGATCGAGAAAATAACGTTAGATATAAACGAGTTAGGTGACGCGGGAGTGCGGACTCGATTTAATTCTAAAGGTTATTTGGGATTTATAATAACATTGGTTTGTTATTTATTTACTTGGGCTTAAGTGGTATATGAAATGGGCTTAATTAATATTTGGGCTCATGAGGGAATTGATCATATATGTTGATCGATGTTTTCCCTGGCATAAAGATAATGAATAATCTCGATCGCATAGGAATAGAACAGAGAAGATGGTTACTTCTCTCTGGTTCTTCATCATCACATAGAATCATCAAAATCAAATTCCATCTACAGAAAAATCTCTGTCTTATCCGATAAATCATTGCGTGTAACCCACAAGTAGGTTTATCTGAAAGTGATTCACGATTCAGAGATTAATCCAGGAAATTGTTCAAGAAACCAAGATTGAAATCAAGATTACAGGTTTGCATCATTGATTGAATTCATCATCCAGGTACACAATTTTACAACAGCTTGTATGTTTGTCTTCGATGACTTTTATATTCTTTCGCATGACTAGGTTCAGAATAAAATTTGCATAAAAAAACATTATATTCTTAAAAGTTATAAGATAAAAAAAAACTGTGAGAGTGTCAACAACAGCAAAAACAATAGCAACAACAAGTAATTATGCCCAAATAGTTTGTACAAAAGTGTTTAAAACAATTGTACATATTGATGTGACATCATGAACAGTGATTTTATGAGATAGCGCCGTCTTTGCAAATTGTAACTAAAAACAGTTTTGCCTAAAACCATACCTGATCCATCATTGAGTCTTGTAACCCGTAAGCATATGACATTTGAAATAAATTTGTGCATACTGACATGGCATGAACCTGACACCAAGTTCGTTGGTTTGAGTATAATGAAAACATGTTCGGGTTAATTTCAGGTTGAACCTGCAAACCTTTTTAGTTAAATGGGCCGTACTCATGTTAACATAATAGGTTTGTGGTTTGACTCGTCTAATATATTTATTTTTGTTGGTTTTAAATGTGTTTTATGTCATAAATTATATTGGTTTGATACTTTATGCCAAACTAAAGCATAAAATCAAATCAAAACTGATTTAACATAATAACTAAAATGCAATAAATTGGTTTATAAACATTTGTAATTTTTTGTTGTAAAGATTCTTGTTCTTGTCAACCCACCCATGAGTATTCGCGACATGTCCAGATTAATATGCTTGACACCGTTTTTGAGTTCATATATGTTTGGAGTGCTAAATTTTACAGTTTGTATTGACATGACTCGCTTAACACCCCTACGGTACTTGTATGAAGAACCATCTTATTTGAATAGACTTAGTTCAACAAAATGGTTTTTTTTTTCCTCTCCCCTAAGGCCCTAAGGAATAAAACCCAATGAATTGACTATGGCCAATTAGCAAGTTGTTAATGTTGTAAATTGAACAGTTTGTCCTTTAACCTGTTAAATATGACGGAAACCAATTTCAATTTATCATTCAGTCCTAATTGACGTACTTGTATGAAGAACCATTTTATTATAATAAACTTATTCAACAAAATGTTTTCTTTTTCCTCTTCCAGAAGGAATTAAACCCATCAAGTTGACTAGGGTCGATTAGCAAGTTTGTTAGCATTATACATGTAACAACTTGTCCTTGAACCTTTTAAATTAGATTAAAACCATTTCAATCCATCCTTCAGCCTGTTTAATTATAAGTAATGCTCAAAAGGGTCTAATCCATTGAAATCGAATCAAACTGACCCGGAATCGAGAACCATGAGTGGAGTTTTGCTAGAACTAGCCAAACCAAAATCTTTACCATAAAGATCAATTCGGTATGAAAGGTTCGGTTCCAAAGGTTTGAAGGGCAATGGGTATTAATGAAGCTAAATTCTTTCTTTCTTTTTTGTCATACCTCGAATGGTTGCATCTACAATTATATGCATGAGCATACGTGGTGATTGCTGGGAAAATTGAAAAACGTCTCATCATGTTAGTGTCTCGTAGATGAAAAACACACAAGACATGTGCTAATACAAGCATAAACCAATTTGATTGAACCCAACTTGTACCATACAATCATATATTCATAATTCAGGTAACATACATATTGTAAATGTAAATTTTAGCATCTAATCACAAGTAGGCATACAAGTGGAGTTTAAAATCTACACTTGATATCAGATGGAATCTTTGGCTCTCACCCATCGATAGGTCCTGATTAAAAGAATCTTAATCAATTCATAATGTAATTTAATTGGTAAAGTTTGATAATTGCCTGCAGACCATTCGTCTACAAGAATATAAAATAACAAAAGGCTACTAACAACAAAAATGTATTAATCAAACGAGCAAGATGCTAGAACATCATTACAATCACAAACACTGAAAGAAAAATAGGCACACCACCAAAAGAACAAGAAAGACACAAGTATTGAAACCATAACCTGTTATACAATAAATCGACACCAATCCTCCCAAATAAGACCTCTTCATTTCCACTTATTTTTTATCCAAAGAAATCCCATCTTTATTTCCTCCACCAAACTTACAAGATGAATAGGACTTCCCTTGTGAACTAACACATTCCTCCTTTTCCACAAAATCCAAGTCGTAATCAAACGCACCGCATGGAAAACTCTTGTTTTTTCCTTTGGGAACTTCGAAAACTTATGAAGTTCTAAAATATCCCGAAAGCTAAAAACGAAGAAGACGGGTATTTTACACCATTCTGAAACCAAACTCCACATATATCGTGCAAGGCCGCACGACACAAACACATGTTCAACTGACTCCTCTATCTTGCCACATATTGGGCAAAGAAGCGATCGAACCAGGATATTAATTTTTGTCAAAGCGTCGAAATTTGGCAACCGCCTAGGACCACCCGCCACGCCACAAAATCCACCTTTTTGAGACCAACTTGTTCCATTGAAGACATAATTAGGGGTTACATATGAGTTCGACTGAAGTCTATCCTTAACACTCCCGACCGAAAACACATCAGTTGGGTCGCAAGCCCAAACAATATCCTGACCCGATCCAATTAAAACCCCTTGACACAACTAAAGTAAATCTTTTAGTTCCTCAATTTCTGCTATACCAACCGTCTCCCTCAACCATTCCTAATGACCGAATATCACCCATCTAGCATGAAAAAACGGTCTGCCACCAAACATCCTTTGAATTTCTCAAGAGCAAAAAGTTTTGGATGTGTGATGTAACTGTAAAACCCCAACCTGCGGCAGAACATGACGCGGCGCGACATAATTTGTATCATAGTTGAAAAGACAATAAATTACATGTGTCAATATCTAAATTATTTATTTCATAAAACGGCCAAGTACACAAAAACATAACATTGTCTCAAAAGAAATAACATTACAATCAAATATTAAAATAAAAATCGATCTTAATTCATCATGCAACTTAAGGTCCAATCTATTCTTTTATTCTCTTACTTCATCCCATATAGCTACTTGCGTCAAGTGTAAAAATATATAGTTTGTTAACATAAAGTTAAGCAAGTAATCACGATTTTTGTACATAATAATATTGAAAATGACAATTCCTTGCGAAAATATGAACTACAACAATTAATATACCAATAATATAAAAGGGCCATTTCATTCTCCCATACGGGTCAAGTTACTCCGGCGACGTATGATCATACTAATGAGGATGAGGATGAGATACCAATAGCTATAACTCAAAATAAACACATAATCACATTCGCACGTATCAACTAATTGAGCAATTATATCTCTACGCATATAGTGGAATTGTAGTGAAAATTATAATCTATTTAATTTGTGAGCGCATAACGCCCCCAAAATATAAAACGATAAAAGGTGGGGTGGGTTGTGATTACTCACGTTGAAGATGAGACCCCGATAAAAATTAAGATAGAAACGGTCGAGCTCCTCGGGACACGTCGGCAAAAGTTTCTAATTGTTATCGATATTATTAATTAATCATAAATGAAATAATACAAGATTATTAGTTAGTTATGACTAATAAGTATAAATGAAATAATTAATTATGACGGATTTGAGATTCGATAGTGTTTTAAGTAAACTTAACATATTATTAGTTAGTTACCATAATTATTATGGTTATTAATAATATTATTATTATCATAATTATTAGGGGAAAGTGAATATGGGGCTGTTAAACGTTTAAGCTTAGATGTGAAACATTCAAAACTACATCGTTTTGATCAATTATTGCATTAAAGCTATCCATTTTTATGTCAAATTTCTTTAAATAGATTCAATTAAAACATGCATAGAACATAAATAAAATATTATAATTAATTTTCTTTAACTTCCCTTCTCTTGATTCACACATCATCGTTCTCATATATCTTCTTAAGTAATTTTGCCCACTTAATTTTTGTATATATAATTTAGAGAACCATGAAAATCACTAGCTCATTGTTTTTTTTAGTTGTGATATTTAATTCGTAAATTCTTTAAAACATTATACTATGATATCAATTTAATAATGAGCTAGCAAAGAATCAAGATCAGAAACATATATACTTGAAACTTGAATTCCTTTGACGACTACTCAATTTTAGTTTTGGATTTAACCGTCTTCAACATATAAGTCAAACAAAAAAAAATTTCAAAAAAAGGTTTCAACAAATTTTGAATCTCTTTTTGGGTTGTTTCGTAAAGACCTTGAAGAAAAAAAAGGAAGTTTTAATGTAAGATTAATCAAACGACGTAGTTTTGAATGTTTCACATCTAAGCTTAGACGTTTAACAGCCCAATATTCACTTTCCCCTTATTATTATTAAATCTTATGTTAGATTTGTAAATAAAAGAGAATATATATATATATACACACACACACATACATAATATCGAGAAAGTTAAACGAAAATAAATTTTGATCAATGAATAAAGTTCAGTTTAGAGGTATAGGATTTTATTATATCATGCATGTATATATATTTTTGTTTTAATATAAGAGAAGGTTTTTAAACAAAAACAGGGTTCGATTTATCAAAATAATGTTTGTCTAATGTTATATATTAATAACAAAAATTGATTTAAAAAGTATTTTTAAAACTAAAAACGCAAAAATCGGGCCTGAGGGACTCGAACTCGCGCCCAGGCCGGTTTTTGGCTTAAAAAAACACGCGATGGCCATCAGGCCGGTGCCTTAGTTTGGTTATAAGATGGAAACAGCTATTAATATACAAAAACAGTTTGTTCTTCCCAAATCAAAAACCCTAGAATTTTCAATCCGATAAATTGTTTATGTTTGATTATAATTGATTTAGGGTTAATGTTTACCGGATAAAAACGAACTCAAAGCATATAACAATTACCAATTTTGATGATGGATTATGAGAGAACAATGAACTAGGATTCACGGATCGAATCGAGTTCAATATGGACCTGGACGACTTTGTAGCTTGAAATTAAGTTAGGGTTTAGTGTTTTGGCGTTGTAAGGAGTGTGTGGACGAATTTAATTGATTCAACAAGTATTTATAGTGCTTTGGAGGTCATAAGAGCCGCGGTTCGAATTTATTTGAATTAGCTGTCAAATTGTTATCATTTACCATGTTTAAGGTGTTGGTGGTCGTGTTTTAAGGTTGGCAATTGATTTGATAACATCAATTTAGTGATTTTGGCCGAAAATTAAGGTTCAAGAAAGAAGAGGGTAGGCGTGGTGACGGAAAAGGAGAAGAGGGAAAGATGGTTTAAGGTATTTTTTGTAATTTAGTCCCTAGGCTTTGGTTTTAGGCGCACAAAGGGGTAGAAGATTAGTTAGGGGGCATTTGTGTAATAATCACATAATTGTTATCAATAAATGAAATAAATACATTAAACAAATGCGGGATTTATGAATGAATTACCCGAATGCAAGACGGGTCGGGTAGATGTTACAAATACTAGAAAAGTGAAATATCTTAAATGTTATAGTAATCCCATATAACTCTACAACATATTCTTCCTTTTTCATTTTTTAAAACACCACCACCATTTTACCAATAATGATGCGTTTGAATCTCGTAACCGACCAAGTCTAAGACCACCGTATTCAACCTTATTTGGCACCCTATATACGCCGCATATAGGTAGGTCTATACATAACGCATTACTTTCACAAACTCCGATGTCAGACATCCTGTGTCTTACTTTATTTTAAATCATAGCCCTCATACTTTTTCGGTCGTTTGCGCATATGTAAAAAGACCTACTAATGTCATATCATATATTTCAAACAGCCACTTGCATGTATGTGGAAGGGCCCGTGTAGGAATAGTAGGGCAGTAAACTTATTGTTGAGTCAAACAAGGGCGGATCTATCTATAAGGGTGCGGGTTCATGGGAACCCACAAAGTTTCTGATTTTACATAGTACGTATATATAAAATATGAGAGTGAACCCATATATACTTTGTGAGTGAACTCATTAATAAATTGGATCTCTGGTCTAACGGTAAACATCCCTTGTTCCTATTGTTAGAATCCTGGTTCAAGCCCCTCAACCTTTTTTTTTTGTTATAATGGCTAATTAATCGTAGCTTTTATCTATGCTCACAATATAGTGACATTCCAAGTAGCAGAACATTCAGCAACAACCCACATTATTCAATACCTTAACTCCATTATACCCCAGCCGAGCCATCATCGCCCGGGCACTATGAGATATTTTCAAAGTGAGTCGTCAAACTTTCGATCATCATCTTCAAGTAGTTAACCCTCGAAGAGAATAACTATAGTGTTTTTTTCCCAAATTCGAAAAGACCATCATATTTGTATTACATGTTTTTAATTTCTTTTATGTTATTGTATCGTATTCTTGTTATGTGACAAACCTTAACGACCTGAGCCATCGAACCGAACTAAACCGTCAAACCGACCCGAATAGTGAACTCATAGGAAAAATTTCTTGATCTAGTTAAATAGGTGTTTGCTTGGAGTAGATGAGTTGGTGGAAATAGGTTGAATGCCATATTATTGCATGTCGGTGAGTTGTCTCATTGGTTCTAACCTATCAACTTGTTCAAAAAAAGTTATAAATAAATGAAATGCAATGGTACATTATTACTATGAAAAGAATTATTTCAATGCTCCAAAGTTTTAGAATAAAATTGTAAAATTAAAACAAAAGGCAAAAACAAATTTAAAACATTTGTCTGACCCATTCTAAGCTTCTTACAAATTTAAGTCGGTCCAAGTCAACTCAATTTCTCTCTATATATACACATGCATACAGATCTCATTGTATGTGAGCAACTTAATTATACAAATGGAGCTATTTAGTCAGAAGGTGAAACAATCTGAACTCGAGAAAGGAGACCATGTTTATACTTGGAGGAAGAACATGTACACTCACCATGGTAAGCATTTTAATTATACATTTGTGGTTGCTTATTAATTAGTAATTTGTAACTAAGAAACTTGCATATGTGCAGGAATTTTCATTGGAGAAGGCAAACTTATTCATTTGGTGAACCCAAAAGCAGATGGAATTCTTCATATTTCAACTGCTTCTAAGAGCTGGATCTCAAGTGGCGGCCGAAAAAAGGAAAAAACTCCATGCGCAATGTCGGATTGTGGGTTGGAAAAAGTAGCTGGTACTGGTGTAAGGGTGACTTGCATAGATTGCTTCATTAAAAAAGGTTCACTATACCGATTCAAATACGAAGCAAGTCGTGAGTTCCTTGTTGCCAAACTTAGAGGCGGAACATGCAACACCGCAAGATCCGATCCACCAGAAGAAGTCATACATAGGGCCACTTATCTGCTTGAAAATGGTTATATAGAGTATGATTTGATCAACAATTGTGAAGATTTTGCACTTTATTGTAAAACAGGTCTATGGAGCAAGGATATTAGCTACCAAGGGAGGAGCAGCCAAGCAAATATGGTTCATCCGACTAAAATGGAGGACAAAGTTGGGAGCCGTATGCAGCGGTTTGTAACGGCTATTCCAAGATCTTGTTCGAAAAGAGAGAATAAAGATTTGGGCATTCGTGAGGATGTTGTGAAAGTGGCTGTGGAGGAGTTATCTTCTTTTGGTCTCAGTCTTTTGAGATAATTGTGCATGTCATTAATGGTTTGGTTGCTTGTAGTATAATTATGTATGTGTGTGATGAATTAATTAAGTCGAGTATGTGATTTCAATGCTATGTATGTACAATATATGAATGTTTAAGATCAATAATGAATTAATTAAATAAAAGTATTGAGGTATGATTAAACCCTCCCATTTGTCGCATTTGACGCCATGCGAGTTTATATATAGCTAGGTTATACAGGCAAACAGATCGTCCCTCTTGTCCGCTAAATATTAAAGAATTACTTAATTAGTTAGGGGAAACTGATTTCATAATATGTATGTTGGCAGGGGACAATATATATTTTATATATGTAGTGGTTTGCTTTGTTACGCGAAATTTGTTAACTTCAAAGTCAAACCTTTTAAATAATGTTTCATGTGTCATGTTAACAACTTTCTCTTATTATAAGCAAAAATACGTTTTAAGGGTTCCTACATATCAACAGGAGGTGATCGAGAAGCAAGAGTTGGAAGATCTCCTTCAAGGGGTGGTGATGATTGACCGTGAAGATTCATGGTCTTGGGCGGTTGGTAGCTGCAAAGAGTTCGAGGTTTCGTCGATTAAAAAATGGATGGTGCGGTCCGTTGTGGATGCCGGGAGTTTCGGTTTTCAATGGAGCGATTGGGTCCCGAAAAAATGTAATATTTTTATGTGGAGGGCCGTTCTGGATAGTCTTCCAACCAATGAGGCTTTAGCTAGACGTCATTTGCATTGTGATGATCATAGTTGCGCTTTATGTGAGAGTAATGAGGAATCGCTCGAGCACTTGTTAACCGGGTGTTTCATTTCTATGGCCGTTTGGAATGCGATTGGTTCATGGTGCAACATCCCTAGATCTTTTGTTTTCCATGTCAATGATTTGGTGGGAGTGCATAAGGTTAGTGGTGCGACGGGGAACAAGAGATTGATTATTCATGGCATTGTCATCATTACTTGTTGGAGGATTTGGCGGGCTAGGAATGAAAAGATTTTTCGGGCAAGAACACTAAGGTGGTAGAAATGGTTGCGGATATAAAATCTTTGGGTTTTCTTTAGTACAAAAATAGATCTAAGATAGGGGTAGTGGATTGGAAAAGATGGTGTTTATTTGATGTAACGTGATTGTTGTTTTTGGTTTTTGGATTTCGGTGTCTTTCTCCGTCTTGGTGATAGTCGTTGGTTGTGTTTGTTTTTAATGAAAGTCAATTTTCAAAAAAAAATCTTCCTACATATAATCGTATAAACTTTCTCTTATCATAATCTGTTAGTCAAATTATACAACACGGAAGACAGAATAACATTTTTATCACAAAAAATTTTGAAACATATAATTTTCTACTTATTTTGACCCTTGTTATTTCGTTTCTCTCTATTTCTTTACTAGTAAAGGCATTTTCAAATATATGCATATGTCTTGTCGCCAGGGAAAAAAAGTACTTATTACTTAATGTATCGATTTACGTGTATCAAATAAATTATCAATGAACTGTTGATTAAAAAGTGATAACTAATAAAAAATAGCGGTTACTTTTGGTAACGAAAACAAAAAATACTGGCATTTCACATGAGTTGACTCATAAACAAAAGGATTGAACATTCAAAGTCAAGCAAGTAAACGATTCTTATATATGGAAGGCACATTTCGTTTTCCCACCGTCCAAATTACATCGACAATAATGCATGGGTCTCTTTGGGTCTGTTTGTGTCCATACATCATAGTTCGTGGTCGTGGTCTTTTATTTCAGCTAAGCTTTCAAACCCGGGTATGTTAGAGACAGATTTTCAAGGCTCGAGTGATTTAATTAACTTGGGTGTGATTTAAACAAGTTGATAAAAATAAACTTTTTTGTTACGGGTCATATATCATGTTTTGGTTAGACGGGAGGCTCCTTGGATTGTCAATATTCTTGAATCAAAGAAAATTTTCTTTGTTGCGGACCAGGTCAAGGTGAGTTCGGTTGGGGATATGGGATGTTATGCTTGGTCTAGACGATGACCACATGTTGTTGAGGAAAAGTTGGATTAATTAGATCAATTGGTTTAGGTAATTAGCACGGTATCCTTATCATTGGCTGTTGATAAATGATCCTGGAGTTTGGATGGTCCAGGTTTGTGTTGGGGATTCGTGAGACACTTTCATATCGAATTAATTTGGTGTATTGTTCCAGTATTGTTCAAATACTCAGTCGTATAAAACTCATAATAACACAAGAATTTTGTGTGTTCTAAGTCAATTTCAAGAACCAATGAATTCGACCAAAATGAAAAGTTCGTTATTTTCACGTTAGGGCTAGAAAACTGTCTTTGGTGGTTTCCATTTTGAAATTTCAAATGGCATTAAGACTATCCACATTGGCATGTTTTTGTTCGGTCGGTCGGAGTATATAGGATTAAACAAAAAAGGAAAACTCTTATTATGGACACAACTGGGTTGGTGGACCAACCAGTGTTCGGTTGTGAGTAACTGAGCATGGAATTGCTTTTCAAATTCTTTTTTAATTATTACTTAGATTTTCTTAACTCATATATTTCGGTTATATTTTGTTTTAGGCAAATCTTATTATTTTAAATATCTAATATTAACTAATTTTAAAAAAATATATAACAAAATTCATAAAACAATTCTTTATATATTTTCAGTCCAATTTATCATTTTCTATTCCCTGCATTTAAAAAGTGTGTGTGTGTATATATATATATATAATAGGTTGATTGGGTTGTGAATAAGAATGAAAATTTGAGTTTGGTTAGGTTGTATAGGTGAAAGAGAGAGAAATTAATATTTTAATAAAAAGTTGTGAATGGGAATAGCCTAAAATGCGCAATTTTGACACCGAATTCCATATTTGAAATTTTGAAAATTTAATTTCTAACGAAAATTTCAAATGGCATTAAACTTGCATTGAGTGAAATGCAACGAATTGGAGCTTAAATATTTTTTATCTTAGCTCATAATTTTTCCTAAGCATCTAATATTTTACAAACTTAATTTGCATAAAAATCTCGTATTCAACTTAACTCACAATACACGTACAATGCATGCATTAATGGGTGAATATTAAGCTCTTGATCAACTGTCATCGAACCCATGCAAGACACCCTTACACCACTACCAATAAAGATTCCTGTACACATGCAAGTTTCTAATTACAAATTAATACAATAAGCAACCATAATTAATGAATATATAAATCTTGAAACTTAAAATGCTTACCATGGTGAGTGTGCATGTTCTTCCTCCATGTATGTACGTGGTCTCTTTTCTCGAGTTCAGTTGGTTTCACGGTTTCACCTTCTGACTAATTAATAGCCCCATTTGGCCATTTGTTTTAGTATAATGGTTTGCAAGTGTGAGCATAACTGCATATATAGTGAAATTGTGTTTGACTGTGAGTCTTTGACTGAAGAAACACTAAGTGACCCGGTGCAGATTATAGATAATCTGGGGGTTAAGTAATGTTTCCCACGGATGAGATCTAGCTGAGAAGGTTGTTCTTCAGGAGACCTGCAAAACAGACACCGTAAGCTCGTCACTGAGAAGGGGGGGGTTCCTCCTTGTGACCACCCTCCGGCGTGAGAATCAGACTAGATTGCTCTGAATATAAGTGTATATTAAGAGATTGCTAGATAACAGGATAGCAGATGATCTTACCATTCCAAGATGTTGGAGTATTTATAGCCGAAGGTAGGTTTCCTAGAAGGTACAGCCGGCTGAATAGTATTCCTGTTCTACCAACAGTGGACTGTGCACAGGCCATACTGGTTGGTGGATAGGTTACGGCCAACAGTAACAAAGTCGGCTGCACTATTCCACCAACTGTAGATTATGCACGTCCCACCTACTGTGGATTATACGCAGGCCATGCTGGTTGGTGGATAGGTTACGGCCAACAGTAACACTATTCCACCAACTGTAGGCTGCGCACGCCCCTCAGTAAGAGTTGGTGAGTAGGCAGCGGCTAATAGTGACAAACAGTACTAGAGGGTGCTCCTCCTCGTACTGTCGTCGGTGAGCTGTCACCCTGTGATTGGCTCATGGGTTGTTCTGGTCAGATTGTCTGTCCTATCCATACCTTGGTAGGTATAGTACAAAAGATCTTTCAGAATCATACGGACTGGCTCACTTTGGCGGGATTGTTCCCGCCTTGCTCATTCCTTCATGTGACTACTGAAGTATCTATTGTCTTGTGCGTGTAGCCCTGCTGTCTGCGGGTAGCCTTCCCTGATGGCTTGTATCCGCTACTGCGGGAACAGGCGGGGTACTTCACCATTGGGAGGTTTTCCCTGCGTGTACAGCTTGCGTACTGCGCGTAAGGTTCTCTGAGCATGGTGGGTCCTGCGGGAGCAGATGGCCTTTGCGCAGACGTCCCTGTTCAAGGTGAGTCTTGCGGGACCAACTGGGCTCTGCTGGGACCTACCTCTTCAAGTCCCCCCAGTCCAATGTTCTTCTCATGAATGTTCAATAAAGTGAGGTGAACTTTTGGACTTTAAGCAAGGGGTTTTGAAAAGGGTTTTTAGTTTTAAGGTTCTCCGTGGTGATTCTTCCCGCGGGTTTCCTAATGTCACTTGCAAAAATTCCCGATTTTTTTGCTTGATCTTTGGGTATGATGCGGGTAGGTATGTAACCTTCTCGCAAGTCAGGAGCGTTGAGTCTTACTTGTATATAGTCTCCATGGGGTTCTGGTGGTTTTCAACATAGTGATCAATTATGCTAAGACCACCAATTCCATCACGGAGTTTCAAACAATATAATTCTCGACGTTCCCGTTATGCGGGGATGTTACTCCTCTATCCGCAAGCATTGCCCAGAAGATCCTTCTTGGTTTCAATTTTCTGCGGGGCGCTAGGTATGTGAAGGGTTTTGCCTTAACACTACCCGCGCTCGTCTTACGGTTACTTTACTTCCAAGGTATTCTTGGCTTCAATTCCCTGCGGGTGCTAGGTTTGTGAAGGGTTTTGCCTTAACACTGTACCCGCACCCGGCTTATGGTTACTTGGTTGCCAAGGTATTCTTGGCTTCAATTCCCTGCGGGTGCTAGGTATGTGAAGGGTTTTGCCTTAACACTGTACCCGCATCCGTCTTACAGTTATTTGTTTGCCAAGGTAAGGGGTGTTTTCCCGCTTACTTTTGAATCTTTTTTGAATTTTGAATTTCGAAATTCGAAGAGTTGGTGGAAAGATAGGAACAGTCCAAACATCTGAAACGTCGTGCGACGGTTTCTTCTGACTGTGTCAGGACGTGCAGGAAGTTATGGTGACGTGACAGTACATGGTCATTCCAGACGCTTTTTCAGGCGCGTGGGCGCGATTTTTCGGGCGCGTGGCCGCGAAATTAATGGTACGCGTCCTGTCAACAGCTGTTGCCAGCCTGCTTTTTGCCACGTGTCATAGTTTCATTGCACCTTCGATTTCTCTCTCCTCCGCATTAAATTCATCGCATTAATTGCGATTAGTATATAAAGGGGAAGAGGGTCCTTTGTAATTCACTTCTTCTCTTCATCTCTAAGGCGATTTCTGGTGAATACTCTCTTATTTAATTGAGCATTCCTCCGAAATCGTTTCTTCTTCCTCTGCAATATGTCTTCTCATGATGCTGAAGCTGTAGCCGACGATAGGAGTACTGCTGGCGAGTGCCAGTGTGCTCTACCTATCGATCTGTACCAGTATGTTGTCAGGAAATTCATGCTTGAGTCTCTTGAGCCTGAGTTTCCTGAACCTCATCAGACTGTGTACGATGCCCCCAGTGGCAAGATCGGGGTATATGCTGCATTCTTTGTTTATGGGAACCTTAGGTTCCCATTGACAAAGTTTGTGTACCGTGTCCTGGAGAGGCACGGTGTGCACCTGACCGAGGTGCATCCGATGGCGATTGCCAAGGTTCGGCACTTCGAGTGGGTGTGCCGAATTCTGGGCATTGAGCCCTATGTGGACCGCCTGATGACCTTCTATACTTGGAGGTGCATCCAGGGGTGGTACACCCTGACAACCCGGATCAAGGGCTTGAAGATTTGCGCGACCGAGCGCAGTCTCCGATCGTGGAAGCGGGAGTTCTTCTACATTTCTGCCCGCGCCATCCCCATTGCCATGAAGTTTAAGAAGGGGCAAGCGCTTCCGAGCCTTCACGCTTCCAGCTACCAGGAGGCGGAATGGTTCGCGAAGATATCTCTTGTCCAATCTCCGGTTTACCGGTTTCCGGAGTCCGGGATGGTAATGCTGGGGATGAGCCGGGTATGGAAGGAGGCGTCTCGGTTTCCCATCCTTCTCGAATACGGTTTGAATTCTATTCCTTATGGTATGTCTTGTCTTTTTTGCTGATTTGAGTTTGTCTTCTAACTGTTTCTTTTCTTTCAGAGGGGAACAATTTGGAGTCGCTCCTGTACCCGCGGGAAGCTGACGGTCCCGTGCGGGTGGGTACTCGTGCTCTAGACGAGAACGAGTTGCCCATCCTGGAACAAACAGCGGATCGGTTTGTGGAGGTCTATCTGCTGGGCCACGAGATCCTGAGCCACCGGCGGCCAGGTAAGGCGTTATTCTATCCTCCCCCTCTCAATGCTGTACCCGCTGCTGGAATTCCTGACATCCTGTCTTCTTCTGAGGAATCCGCAGATGGTCCTCCGTTGGTGCGGAAGAAGAGGGCTGCCGGCGGGAAAGGGAAGGAGAAGGTGGCCTCCACAGCCGATCCAGTGGTCCTATCTGACAGTGAGTCAGATAATGAAGAGGTGGCGGGGAACCCCGGTGGCGAGAAGACCACTGTTCCGGAGGCTACGACTGCTACCTCCGGAGTACCAATGGCGACCACGGTGGCCGGCGTCAAGAGACCGGCTCCATCGGATTCGTCCCCGCCCGTCCGTACGTTCAAGCTCAAGAAAACCCGTAAGTACAAACATCCTTCTTATCTTTGTAGATTTCACTTTATAAATTTATTGACACTTATCTTCTTGTGCAGGCGTGGATGTTGACGCATTCCAGGGTGGAGCGCAGAGGAGTACCTCTCCGCCGATGACGGTAGGCTCGGTCAGCCTACCTGAGGCGACGACCCAGGCGCCTGCGCCTGCTTCCGCTGGATCAGTTGCTCACTCCTTTGAGCCGACTGTTCCAGCCGAGATGACGTCACCGCCGGTGGTAAGTGCGATTTTTACAGCATCTTTCACCGAGCCGGCGGTTACGATTGCTAGAGATTCTGCGGCGGCGACCCCGACGGCGGCCGCTACTATGCCTCCGCCACCGGCAACGACGGCCGGCCCATCAGGTACGCGCAGGGCTTCTCGCCAATCTTTGCCACCTTCCCATCTGCCCGACCTTTTGGATGGATTTCCCTTAGGTTCAGGCGATGGGTTCGGTGGCTATCGGCCTGTGATCGACCCTACAGGTGCGTAGGGTTCTTTTGGCTTTTATATTTTTTTTTTCTTCATCTTTTCCTAACTGCTTTGTTTCTTTTGCAGTGTCGGATTCCAATGAAGTGTATGTTCCGCGATGGAACATCCGCCGAGGAACAACCCTTCGTACCCCTGTGGAGTGCGTGGAATGGGCTCGCCACGCTGCTCCCCATGGTGCGTTGGGGGAAGCCATGGCTAGCTACCAGGAGGGTAGGCTAACCAATGAGCTTCGGGTTCTCCAGGCCCGGATGCAGCCGCGCGTCGAGCTGCTTTGTCGTGAAAACGACAAGTTGAAAGCAGCTCGGGCCAAGGAAGTATCTCAAGCGCGGGCTCTTCGGGAGGAGAACCAACAGTTAGCCGCAGCTGCTGCGGAGAAGGAGAAGGCCTTCAAGGCCCTTGAGGTTGAGGTTCAAGCGCGACTCGAGGCCCGCTCCAAGGCTGCCCAAGCTGTTAACGAACAGCTTCGGCTAGCTAAGGAGACTGCGAGGAACGCGACCGAGAGGGCCACCAAGGCTGAAGCCGTTGCTGAGCCTTTACGCATGGAGAACGAGGAGCTCAAGGCCAAATTAGAGGCTCTCCAACGTGCTCATGATGCCTAGGCGATGGAAGATGCCAAGAAGCTCCAGGAGATCTTGGACCAGAGGGGCGTGCTTGACCATACTGAGCGGAAGCTTAAGGGCGTCGAAGAGGCTGCCGCAAAGGAAGTGCTACTTGCCAACCTTAACAAAAGTGAAGCCGAACGCGCCTGCACCCAAGCTCAAGCCGCCCTTAAAGAAGCTCTGGTTGCCAAGGAATGGCTTCTTCGAGAAGCGTTGTCTCAGGTATGTTTATCTTTACGTCTTCACGCTTTCCTTTGTTCATAGAAAAGGTGTTTGACACTTGTATCTTTTTTTTTTTTTTTTTGTTTTTTTTTTTGTAGGTTGTGCATCGGGTCTTCTCAGAGACTACCTACGATGATGCCATGAGCGCAGCCCTCAACGCTTCTCATGAGGATGGGGAAAAGGCCGGCTTCCTGCTTGGTCTAGGGTTCGTTGAGAGAGGCTTCCCGCCTTCCAACTTCCCTTTGTTCGATGTGGACATCGAAGCTGCATATGACCAAGCGGTGAACCAATATGCCGCCTTTCCGCATCCGGTGGTGGAGAAGGTGAAGGAAGTCGCTGCTGCTGATGATGGACTTGCTATCCTTAAGGCTTTCCTTGAACCGCCACTCTCTACTGATGGGGCGGGTCCAAGTGGAAGTGGTCCTGAAGCTTGATTCTGAAGATCCCTTCCCGCTGCTAGGATAGACTTTGTATAGATTTATTTTGTAGGCGGGTAGTTACCCGGCCATTGTAACGAACAATTATGAAATATAAATCTTTGTGCGGCTAAGACCGCTTCTTTCATTGGATTCCTTGCTTTATATGACTTGCATACTTTAGTTTAAATTAGCAATTTTCCAAGTGTTTTAGAATAAGTTAACCTTTGAACGTGGTAGATGATAGGTTGAAGTTTTGCTTCCTTGTTCGTGATTGTGCGGGTAAGACCGTCACTTGCACTTACAAGGATGGCTAAACTTTTACTTACATCTGACCTGCGTGTAGGTTTTCCTCATCTTTTTTTAGTATAAGTTAACCTTTGGCCGTGGTAGATAAGTTGAAGTTTTGCTTCCTTGTTCGTGATTGTGCGGGTAAGACCGTCACTTGCACTTACAAGGATGGCTAAACTTTTACTTACATCTGACCTGCGTGTAGGTTTTCCTCATCCTTTTTTAGTATAAGTTAACCTTTGAACGTGGTAGATAAGTTGAAGTTTTGCTTCCTTGTTCGTGATTGTGCGGGTAAGACCGTCACTTGCACTTACAAGGATGGCTAAACTTTACTTACATCTGACCTGCGTGTAGGTTTTCCTCATCCTTTTTTAGTATAAGTTAACCTTTGAACGTGGTAGATAAGTTGAAGTTTTGCTTCCTTGTTCGTGATTGTGCGGGTAAGACCGTCACTTGCACTTACAAGGATGGCTAAACTTTACTTACATCTGACCTGCGTGTAGGTTTTCCTTATTTTTAGCGTTGTTTATGCGGGTTTTGCCGCCTTCCACACGTAACGACTTACTTCTTCCCCTATTTATATGGTGAATACCGGCACTAGTGTGGGAAGTTCATAAGTATAAAGGTAAAGTTAACACATTGTGAAAGGAGAATCATTTCCATTAGAAGTGGCTCTAGGCCTTTTCTTTTCAAGTTTGGAATTGATCTACATATAACATTTGCGTAATTGAGCTCCATTCCATGTTCTTGGGATGGGAGTACCATCGAGCCTTTCAAGCCGGTATGCGCCTTTTCCCAGGACTTCTTTGATAATGTATGGCCCTTCCCAGACCGGGGCCAGCTTTCCTGGGCGCTCTTGGTTTGAAGCCTCGTTGTTACGCAGTATGTAGTCTCCTATACTGAAGTTGCAGAGTTTTACCCGCGTGTTGTAGTACTTTTGCATTTGTCGTTTGTAATTCTCTTCACGCACTGCGGCCAAGTCTCTGCGTTCCTCGGTTAGCATAAGGTCTAACCGTCTTTCCGCATCATTGTCTTCTGGCTGACTCAAGACCCTTGGTGAGGGTAGACCAATTTCGACCGGGACCATGGCTTCAGTGCCATAAGTGAGGCTGAACGGGGTTTCTCCCGTACTGGCCTTCTTCAGCGTTCTGTTTGCCCAAAGGACGTGCGGAAGCTCGTCCACCCAGCCGGATCTGTGTTCCGATAGTCTCTTCTTGATGCCTTCGACGATGCTCTTATTTGCCCTTTCCACCTCACCGTTACCTTGCGGGTGTGCCACTGAGGTAAAGGTGTGGGTGATTTGAAGTTCTTTTAGCCACTGTTGTAGCTTCTTGTCAGCAAAGTTGGTGCCATTATCACTCACCAAATTCTGTGGAAGTCCAAAACGACAAATAATAAATTCCCAAATAAATTTTTTGATATGTTTCGCGGTTGTTTGGGCTAAAGGTTTTGCTTCTATCCACTTGGTGAAGTAGTCGATGGCTACCACTAGGAACTGAACATTTCCTGCTGCTGTGGGAAATGGGCCTGTCACATCGATGGCCCATTTCTGGAATGGCCATGAAGAAGTGACGGGAACAAGTTCATTCTTCGGGCGGTGCGTATTGGGTGCGTAAAGCTGGCAAGACCTGCATTTTCTGATGTATGCCAGTGCATCCGTATGCATCCCCGGCCAAAAGTATCCCGCGTTGTTTAGCTTGGCTACAACAGCGCGGGGTCCTGCGTGTACTCCACAGATGCCTTCGTGTACTTCCCTTAGGAGGTAGTCAGCATCTTGGTTATCCACGCATCTTAAGAATGGGCCAAGAAAGTTACGTCTGTAAAGGATGTCATTGACGAGTTGATAATTCAGTGCTTTACAGCGTAGTTTTCTTGCCTGTGTTTTTGATTCTGGTAGTGTTCCTGCTGCAAGGTAATTTATTATTGGTGTCATCCACGTTTCTGCACCGGTTTGGATGACACAAATTTCCTTGTGCGGGACTGATGGTGCTTCGAGGAGTTCAATGCGGATGTCCTTTCCCAAGTGGGTGAAGGCTAGTGATGCAAGCTTGCTTAACGCATCCGCAGATTTGTTTTCGCTGCGCTTGACGTGTATGACTTTACAATCATTAAAATCACGCATAAGGGTTTTTGCCTGGGCGAGGTACAGGGCCAATGTGTCGTTCACAGCCGTGTACGTCCCATTTATTTGGTTAGCCACCAGCATGGAATCCACGTGGGCTTCCAAGTTTGTCACTCCCATCTTACGCGCAATTCTCAATCCGGCCAAGAATGCTTCATATTCGGCTTCGTTATTCGTACTTGGAAAATCCAACCGAATAGCGTAAGTATATTCTTGGCCTGCTGGGTTGGTTAATTTTAACCCTGCGCCTGAACCCTCGTTACTGGCGGCTCCATCAGTGTAGAGTCGCCAGACATCATTGATGTCCTGTGCTGGGGAGGGTTGAGCCTCCTCCTGGCACTCTTTCTCCCGCGAAGCGGGGACTTCTGCAATAAAATCGGCCAGGACCTGGCCTTTTATGGCTGGTCTTGGCTTGTACTTAATTGCATATTCTCCCAATTCAATTGCCCATTTGGCTAGACGTCCCGATAATTCAGGTTTGCCTAGAACGTTTGAGAGTTTGAAGTTGGTGAGAATGGTGATTGGGTGGCCCTGGAAATATCGTCTTAACCTGCGTGAAGCGTGTATAAGTGCTAAGACTAATTTTTCGATGGTAGAGTACCGGGTTTCTACGTCTGTTAGTACACGGCTAACATAATAGATTGGCATCTGGATGCCTTTTCGTTCTATTAGCAGGACTGCCCCGGTTGCTCTATCTGTTGCGGAAAGGTATAGGATTAACTCTTCTCCCGCTTGTGGTGCTGTAAGTGTTGGGAGTTCGATCAGGCGTGACCGAATCTCCTGAAAAGCTGCTTCCGCTTCTGGTGTCCAGCGGAAGTGCGTTTTCTTTAAGCAGTTTCTCAATGTTGACACGAAAGGAAACGACTTATCCGCATGGTTTGCCAAAAAGCGATTAAGTGCGACTAGTCGTCCATTCAGTGTCTGAGCCTGTTTGATGGTGGTAGGTGATTCCATTTTAACAATGGCTTCGACCTTTTCAGGGTTCGCTCTGAAGCCATCTTTAGTAACAATGACTCCCAAGAACTTCCATTCTTCCATCCCAAATGAACACTTGCTCGGGTTGAGCTTCATGTTTATCTTTCTGAGCGTGTTGAAAGTTTCTTCAATGTCTTTCAACATCGCTTCTGGCTCGGGGCTTTTGATGACCAAATCATCCATATAGACTTCCAAGTTTCTCCCGATTTGGGCATGAAACTCTTTGTCCATCAGTCGTTGGTACGTGGACCCTGCATTCTTAAGTCCGAACGGCATCATTTTATAACAAAATGTACCATCGGGCGTCCGAAATGCGGTTTTGTCCTGGTCATCTACGGCCATGTGGATTTGATGGTACCCCTTATACGCATCCAGGAAGCATTTAAGGCGAAATGGTGCCAACGAATCCACCTTAAGATCAATTTCTGGTAACGGATAACAATCTTTGGGGCATGCTTTGTTCAAATCTTTGAAATCTATGCACATGCGCCATTGTTTGTCATTCTTCGGTACCATTACGGGATTTGCAACCCATGTTTGATATCTACTAACGCGTACGATGCCTGCGTCAAGGAGTTCCTTGACTTGGGTTCTACACGCGTTAGTTTGTTCAGGCCCCATTACTCTGCGCTTTTGTACGACCGGCGTAACAGCCGGATCGCACTTGAGCTTATGCTCCGCCTTACTTCGGGGTACACCAGTCATGTCAGCTGGTGCCCACGCAAAGATGTCAGCGTTTTTCTGCAGTAAGCGTTTGAGTAAGGTGCGGGTGGGATCAACGATTGTTGGTCCAATGGTAACGGCCTGGTCGGGGTATTTGCCATTGAAGGCCCATTTTTCCGGTTCGGTGATGGTTGGTTTAGCCATTTTCGGTTTGGGTTTAGATGAGACAGATGCGATGCATACCTGGGGAATGCCAGTGATCATCGCTACACCCTCAGCTGTTGGCCATCCCATCATGCCGTGGACTGAAGATACCACGGCGTTGAATCTTGCCATCCCGTCTCTCCCGAAGAGAATGTCGTACGTGTGGTGTGGCTTCCTCATCACGACAAAGTCCACATCCTCTGTGCGGGAGTGTTTTCCATCTGTAAGAGTAACGGGGAAAGATAGGATACCCAGGGGGGTTTCTGTACTGCCGTCAAACCCTTCCATTGAAGCGTAGACCGTTTCCAAGCGTTCTTTGTCTTCATCATCCAGCTTGTCAAAGAACTGCCTGTACATCACTGTTGACGAAGCGCCGTTGTCAACAAGAGTGCGGGAAGTGATGTAATGCCCCAGCTGGCTTTTGATGACGATGGGGCCTTCTTTGCTGGGGCCTCCTGGCACTCGCGGGAAGCGCACCTCAGCTTCCTTCCACGCGCATGGTTCTGTCACTCGTCTTTTTCTTCCTCCGACCTTGCCGTGAACCATGTTGATGCTGATGTCGACGGGCTTTCGTCCGTTACCTCTGTACCGGTTGTCATTCCTTCCTCCCTTCCTGATTGATGCCACGAGATGTGCAAGTCTTCCATCCTTGACAAATGCTTCAACAATGTCTTTCAAGGATGTGCACTCTTCAGTACCATGACCCTTTGTCCCGTGGAAATCACAGGATTTGCTTTGATCCGCATTAGGTTTCTGCCGGATCAATGGGGCTTTTGGCCATGGCAATTTTTCCGTGGCAAATATCTCCGTGACGCTCTTGGTGAGTGGCGTCCACCGGTGTTTTCGGTTTGAAGGGTGTGTGTTGTCCCTTCCGCCAACAAGAGGGCGAGAGCTGGATGAGGTGTCAAAGTTTACCCTTGACTGCCAAATACCTAGCCGCCTCTTTTTGTTCTGCCGGGCGGTCCTAACGTTGTTCTCCCTTGTCCTCTGCGTGTAGAGGTGTGTACTCTGGGGAAGATCTCTTCCCAGCTGCTTCTCCGTCTCGGCAAAGCGCTTGGCTGCCGTCATGATGGCATCCCATGTGGATGGCATGCCGTCCTTACCCGTCAATGTGCGGATAAGCTCTGGGTACTCGGCGCCCTGGATGAAAGCGGCGCGAACAAGATCTTCACTTACGTTGCCCAGACTCAGCTTCTTGGAGTTAAAGCGGGTGATGAAGTCTAGTAAAGATTCATCCTCCTCTCTAACGCAGTTGAGGATCGTCCACTGCTCTTCAGTATACTTCCTCTGCTGGCTGAAGTGCTGGCTGAACTTGTTCTGAAAGTCCGCCCAGTCATATATGTGGTGGACCGGTAAACGATCGAACCATGCCCTGGCTGCTCCGACCAGAGTCATCTGGAACATGTAACACCACGTGGGTTCCGTCCAGTTACTGACGGTAGCCCCCGCAATGAACCTGTTCAAATGGTCGTCTGGGTCGGATAGACCATCATAAGTGCCAATGTTGGACATTTGTTTGGCACTTCTCGGGGCGATTGCTTCCGCAATGTCCCTTGCAAATTTTGACTTTCCTGCATTCGTAGCAGTTGGTCTAAAGGTTTTGGAGAAGTCACGCGGGTTTCTCTCCGCATTTGTTGGTTTAAAGGCTTCCCCAAAATTCCTTTTTGGCTGGAAGTCCGTTTCCTTACGCTTCCTTTTCGCCTTATGGCGAGGGTTTGCGTCGGTATCGGACTCCTCCCTCTCGTCGTCTGAGTACTCGCCCTCGCTGTTCATAATGAGGTGTTGGCGAGTACTGCCGAATTCGTCAGCCTGTTGAACTGAACGCAAGCGATCGTCCAATTCAGCTTGGAACTCTTTCTGACGTGCTTCGGCCCACGCCTTCACTTGATCTAGTGTTTGGCGAGGGACCCTCGTTCGTTTTTCCAGCTGGGTATCGGTGAACCCCAGTGGAATATTTACTGCACTTGCCCCGGCTTGGGTAGTCGGGGTAGTGTTCGTAAGGATTGTATAACCGCCGGTGTTCCCCCCAGTTGCTGGGGTTGTTACCGGGGTTTCTTGGTCGGTTACTGGCCTTTGGACCGGAGTAACGTTAACCATTTCTTCAGAAAATTTGAAAAAACTAAATTAGTTCTAGCTTTTATGCACGGATGGCGCCAATGAAGAAACACTAAGTGACCCGGTGCAGATTATAGATAATCTGGGGGTTAAGTAATGTTTCCCACGGATGAGATCTAGCTGAGAAGGTTGTTCTTCAGGAGACCTGCAAAACAGACACCGTAAGCTCGTCACTGAGAAGGGGGGGGGGGGTTCCTCCTTGTGACCACCCTCCGGCGTGAGAATCAGACTAGATTGCTCTGAATATAAGTGTATATTAAGAGATTGCTAGATAACAGGATAGCAGATGATCTTACCATTCCAAGATGTTGGAGTATTTATAGCCGAATGTAGGTTTCCTAGAAGGTACAGCCGGCTGAATAGTATTCCTGTTCTACCAACAGTGGACTGTGCACAGGCCATACTGGTTGGTGGATAGGTTACGGCCAACAGTAACAAAGTCGGCTGCACTATTCCACCAACTGTAGATTATGCACGTCCCACCTACTTTGGATTATACGCAGGCCATGCTGGTTGGTGGATAGGTTACGGCCAACAGTAACACTATTCCACCAACTGTAGGCTGCGCACGCCCCTCAGTAAGAGTTGGTGAGTAGGCAGCGGCTAATAGTGACAAACAGTACTAGAGGGTGCTCCTCCTCGTACTGTTGTCGGTGAGCTGTCACCCTGTGATTGGCTCATGGGCTGTTCTGGTCAGATTGTCTGTCCTATCCATACCTTGGTAGGTATAGTACAAAAGATCTTTCAGAATCATACGGACTGGCTCACTTTGGCGGGATTGTTCCCGCCTTGCTCATTCCTTCATGTGACTACTGAAGTATCTATTGTCTTGTGCGTGTAGCCCTGCTGTCTGCGGGTAGCCTTCCCTGATGGCTTGTATCCGCTACTGCGGGAACAGGCGGGGTACTTCACCATTGGGAGGCTTTCCCTGCGTGTACAGCTTGCGTACTGCGCGTAAGGTTCTCTGAGCATGGTGGGTCCTGCGGGAGCAGATGGCCTTTGCGCAGACATCCCTGTTCAAGGTGAGTCTTGACCGACTTTAATTTGTGCAGAAAAGTTTAGAATCGGTAAAAAACCTTTTTTACAATTTAAAATCGTTGACTCATATATACACATTATAAATTTATAATATGAGCCACCAACCTGCTTTCAATAGTCCCATCAGCCACAAGCCAAAAATTAAACACCAGCTTGACCCACCATGATAAGCTACTGTACGTCCTACCTTTGTGGCGTTTACTTTTAAGTTCTAATATTAATTTGGGGAAAATTCCCAAAATAGCCCTTTTAAAAAGAGAAGTCCTAAAATAGCCTTTTTTCCCTCAAAATCTTTTATAATTTGGACTGTCAGGACGCATTGGAAAAAGATAAAATAAATACGAGATTTCGAAAGAAAGTCAGGTAAAAAACAAAATTTAGGGAAATAATCTCGTGCAAGTCCAAATTATTTGCAATCTTAGAGCAAAAGTTCAAATTTTTCAAACACTTTTTTACTCAAAAAAACCCACTTCTTTCACCGACGCCGTTGGCCTCACCCCATCACCACTTTTTACTCAAAAAAACCCACTTTTTTACTCAAAAAAACCCACTTTTTTCAAAAACTTTTTTCAAATTATACCCCGGAATCACCACCACCTTGAACCACCACCTTCACCGACGCCGGTTGCCCCACCCCATCACCACCACCACCGTCATTTCTATGAGAGATCAAAGAGAGAGAGTGTAACCAAATACGAAAATACCCACTTCAAAATATCCATCTTCATCTTCCCAAAACAATAAAAATCCCAACAAAGATCTGCATCAATGTCCTTTTACTACTCCAATTCTATCATAACCATCATTCATAACAATCTAGAGTGAGATAGAAAGATGAGAGGGTAGCGTGGCCTTTCCCTTCCGGCCAACCACCCTCCAGCAACGCCACCTCAGGTCGACCAGTGGTTCTTGTCCGGCAGAAGCATCGACGGAGAGGGGTAGACGGTGGCGTTAGAACAAGATCGAGGACGGAGTCTGCATAAGCGAACTAGGGTTCCGCCTCAACAGCGGCGGCGGCTTAAGGATGAAGACGGTGGAGACGTGGCAGGTTTGGTAACCCTCGAGACCATTCCAACCTTCGATTTCAGAATGTTCACACTCCTATCGACTGAGTAGCGGTTAACCGAAGATGATTCCGGTGACATTGCATGATATTCCGGCGATGGTGGTGGTTCAGGGGTATAATTGTAAAAAATATAATTTTCCAAGAAATTGAAAATTTGGACAGGAAAGGTAGGAAACATAAAAAACAGTCTATCAAAACGGTTTTTCTGAGTAAAAAAGTTTTTGAAAAATTTGAACTTTTGCTTCAAGATTACAAATAATTTGGACTTGCACATTATTTCCCCAAATCTCGTCTTTTACACGACTTTCTTTCGAAATCTCGTCTTTATTTTATCTTTTCCCAATGCGTTTTGACAGTCCAAATTATAAAAGATTTTGAGGGAAAAAGGGCTATTTTGAGACTTCTCTCTCTAGGGGCTATTTTGGGAATTTTCTCCCTATATTATTATCTTTTCTTAAAACGTCTTACAGTCCAAATTATAAAAAATTTTGAAGAAAAAAGGTATTTTGAGAATCCTTTAAAAAAATTTGAGGAAAAAAGGTATTTTGAGAATCCTTTAAAAAATTTTGCTCTCTAAAAAAAGACTATTTTAGGAATTTTCGCTTAATTTTGTGTTAGATTCATGATGTTAGTTTATTTTCTTGGACTCAGCATTCATATCTTATCAATAAGATTTCAAAGTTTTAAAAACACACAAAAATATACAAATTCTAATTTCATTACTTCAATTTTGTTATTGTTTTATTTGTAACGTTTAAAATTTTAATCAACCACAGAAATTTGATTGATGTAAAAATTCAACGGGTGATGGGAACACTTGACGAATTACAAAACTAGAAATTAAAATTTTTAACTTACACAAACTATCATTTATATTTCAGAAGTGGGATTATAGTCATTACAATAAAATTTTAGAAAGCAACAAGTATGACATTAATACAAACCATTTAATTCAAACGTTTGGTTATACTTTCTCATCCGATTCCTGACCATGCTTAATCATTCATTTATTTTAGGGAAAGTTAATTCACTAAATTGTAACAAAGTTTCAGCATTATATCAATTAGGTTAGTTATACAAACCTCTTTTTATCTCATTTAGATTATTCAACTTTCATCTTTGTACTAATCATATGTTTTTTTTACCATTTTAATAGGTTATTATGATAACGTGACATAATTTTTTTTCATTGTTATTGGTGACGTTAAATTTATAATGAATGACAAGAATATTATTAAAAACTCAAAATATAACATAATTTTTTTTAAGTTTTTGGGTGACTAAATGATGAATTATTGGTTTTTCTTTTTTTATTAATATATCATTTGACTAAATTAATGTTAGATGACTAAATTAATTCGTGGCTTGAAATTGCGGGCTTAGTAGAGTTTGTTAATAAAAAATGTAATTTATTCATATTTGAATCATTTGATGGGCCGACAGACTTGGCTCTAACCACCAAACTTAGGTGGCTAAAGTCAAAAATAAAAGTTTGGTTGAAATGGAATAAGAAGATGGAAATGAGGGAATACAAGGAGAAAAATCTCTCATTTAGAGGCTTGAAATGGAGGGTGAATCAAGAACACTTTCGGTGGAGGAGCTCACTCTTAGGTCAGAGTGTTTAACTTTTGTGAAGGAACGTGATTCCATGAAACAACAAGATATCAAGCAAAAATCAAGGGTCCGATGGGCCGTAGATGGAGACGAGAACTCGAAGTACTTCCATAATATTCTTAACGCAAATTTGAGTAGTAAGCGGCTACATGGTCTGGTTGTTAACGAGGTGTGGGAATCAAATCTGAGCTTGTTAAAGGAGATTGCATTTGAATTTTTTGAAGAAATATTTCATGAACCAGTTTCAGTTAGACCAAAGATGTTGTTGGCTAACATTAACAAGTTGAGCGAGGCGGAAGCAAGATCGCTGGTAGCACCATTTACGTTATTGGAAATTAAGGAGGCCGTGTGGGATTGTGATGGGGACCGGTCCCCGGGTCCGGATGGGTTTAATTTTAATTTTGAAGCGGTTTTGGAATTCCTTACAAGATGACTTCGTTAGACTTTTTGATGAATTTTCCAACGCGGACTCGTTCAGTTTTGGATGCATGTCATCTTTTATTGCTTTAATAATACTGAAGGCAAAGGATCCGGTTTCGCTAAACAATTTAAGCTAATTAGCTTAATTGGGTGTGTGAATAAAGTGATCTCAAAGGTGATGGTTGGCAGGCTAAAAAAGGTAAACAAATTTAAGCTAATTAGCTTAATTGGGTGTGTGAATAAAGTGATCTCAAAGGTGATGGTTGGCAGGCTAAAAAAGGTAATTGGAGGTCTTATTTCTGAAGAGCAATCGAATTTTATAGCTAACCGAAGTATCCTTGATGCCCCTCTATTTCTTAATGAAGTGTTATCATGGCAAAACAAATCGAAGACACGTGGAACGATTTTCAAAGTTGATATTGAGAAAGTGTACGATTCTTTAAATTGGGGCTTATTGGACTCGCTTTGGAACAAATGAATATCCCGGAAAGATGGTATAAGTGGGTGTCGGCCATATTGTCGTCTAGCCATGCCTCGGTTTTGGTGAACGGGTCACCAACCCATGAGTTTTAATGCTCCCTAGGATTACGACAAGGTTATCCGTTGTCCCTGTTTTTATTCGTTATTGCCATGGAAGCTCTCACAAGCATGATGAAGTAGGCTCTGGATAAAAGGTTGTTTCATGGGCTGAAGTGCGGGTCGAACGGGCCAATCTTATCACATTTTTTATACGCGGACGATGTAGTTTTTATTGGGGAATGGAATATTTTGAATGCGCAAATATGTGTAGAACATTAAGATGTTTTTATCTCGTATCGAAGCTGCAGATTAATTTATCAAAGTGTCGAGTGTTTGGAATCCAGGTGTCTGAGGTTGAAAAAATAGTTTGGCAAAGGTTGTAACATCTCGGACTTTTCGCATTTGTATTCATTTGTGTTTAAAACCGATTCGAGAATGTAATGCAGATCTTTCGAGCTATTTAAAACTTGTATTTAACTTGGTTTAACTTATTTTATAATTCCATAACTTTCAATTATGCCAAATAGTCCTTAGAAACTCTTGAAATCGCTTAAAATGGCTTAAAATGCATTTTTGAAACTTTAGGGACTAAAACTAGCAAAAATCAATAGATGGTAAAAACTCCCCTTTCCCGCGGCGCGAAGGAAGGTCTGTTTAGCCAAAATCATTTACGATTCTCGTTTAATGCTAAATCTTTCCCTAAACTACCCTAAATCAAGAAATTTCTTGTTCTACAATTTAAACTACAGGTTATTTAAAAAAACCACATCTCCAAACCCTAGAGAGTTACTGAAATATTAATTCTCAGCCGTCACCTTCATCATGCACATGATTTCGCCTTCGGTTTTGCTATTTTACTCAACATTGTTAGTGTTCGTGTTGACTTTCAAGCATTCTCAACCTTTGACTCCGTTTTCTCATCGATTTAAGCATTATCCGGGTAAGTTGTCTTCTGATAAGTTGTTTATTATTACTCATTAGTCAATAAACCTCATTTAATTTCTGAGACTGACGGGAATTGACGGGTCAATTTGATTCCAACCCGTTTAAGGGCAATTTGGTCAACAACTTTGACCAATTGTTTTCTATCACTTCTGGTCGGAAACCAACTTTCGGTCCAGAAGACTTTTATTTTTGTTTAGAGATTTTAAGGCTACTGGCTAAACCCGACTTCTGACTCGCTGTTCGGATTCTGGTCAGTACTAGCTCGCTTAAATGTTAAATATCTCATAACCGGAGTTCTAGACATCCATTTGGATAGATTCCAGCGGCTATGTTCTCAGTTTTAATCATAGTTTATTATCTTTAAGTTTCAGGTCTATTCGGATTTATCTCAGTCAGCACGTTAAAGGACGGCTCGTTCGTTTAACCGTGTTTTTATTCTTATTTCTCGCACACTCGCCTAAGCAATAAGGTGAGATATCATTCCCATTTTATTTTACTGTTTTCAAATGTTTTGGGGACATATGCATATCTAATTCATATTTTTACATCATATATATACACAAACTCGCAAACGTAAATATTGTGTGTATTTCAATTAAATGTTAATTGCTATTTGTTTAAGTGTTTATTTTATCGCATTTGAAGATGTCCATCATAATATATCGCAGTAAGTATGATCATACGCCGTCTTAGTAGCCAAAGCCCGATTCACCTGGCGATGGCCAACTGACACCTTATTTGCTCACGGTTTGATTGAAAATACCGGACTTTTCCTTTCTTTTTATTTTCTTTTTTCTGATTCCTCATATCCAAGGCAGCTTATCACAATCACCCCGCCCCATACGACTTTTGGGGGGGGGGGGGGGGCGTTCGTCTTTTGAATCAAACAAAGTAAGTAGTAGGGGCTTCATAGCAACTTTCATTCTAAAGGAAAGCAAAGAACCCACTTTTAGTCAATAAGAGCCCTACTTTCCTCGAAAAAACCTCATCACTGAAATTCAAGAGCAAACCCATTTCTTAGTCACCGGGCTGAGCGCACCTTTGGTACTTCAGTAGGGCGAGCTCTTTGATAGTAACTTCTTTCGGGGCGACGAAAGGCTACTTCAATATAGAAAACATGCGGAAACTCGAGAGGGTCGCCTGTTTGGGGGGAGCGTTCGCCGGTAACCATCACGACAACATAAAAAAGGAAGGAGTGAGGCAGACTGAATCCAATCCATAAACCCGGAAACGAAACTAAGTTCGTTCCCTTTCGTTAAGTAGGTAAAGTAGGCATGCGAACCACTTTAGCTTTTCCTTAGACTCTATTGGAACAAAGCAAAGAAGGAGGCGGAATGGATAAAGGAAAGGGACAAGGGCGGTCTTGCTTGGCACGAAGGCTGCTAGTTCGGGGGTAGAGTACAGTACTAAAGGTCCTCGGACTTCTAGGCGGCTTTTCTTTTGCCCTGACTACTCCTCTTTCACTAGCTTATTTGTACCCAGCTACATGATGGCACTCCCCTCGGCCAATCCTCAATCCTCGCAACTCTGTCCTAGCGAATCCATATCACCTGGGTCTCTTTCTTTTAGGTTGGTATAAGCAGGAAATACAAAGAAAAGTAAGGGGGTCCAGTCCAAAGATCATCTTTCAATCATCAGCAGTTACATATACAATAATGTGATGGAACATCTTGGTTGTTGTAATGATCAATCTCAATTTCAGAAGGACTGCTATGATGGTCACTTTTACTTTTTTGTTATTTTGTAATCTTCAGGGTATGATACCTTATAGCTTCACAGTTACAAGTCATTTTCTCATTACTTTAGGTCTCTCATTTTCTATTTTTATTGGCATTACACTATAGTGGGATTTCAAAGAACTAACTGCTAAATCATGGGTTCGAATCCCATTTCCTCCGGAAACAACCCTTGGCAACCCGATATTTAAGGAAGCACAGCTAACCTAAGTGGGGGGCAAAATCAATGACCCAAGGTTTGGGAGTCAAGGAACTAGAAGACAGACACGCGGTGGACTGACCTCTTTAAGCAAAAGAGGCGGTAGGAAGAGAGCCATTAGAAAGAAATTCAAAATGTTCCTGATGGAAGTGGCCATGGGTAGCTAAAGTGACTGCACTTTGATTCCCTTCCCTGTAGATATGAGAGATGGACATGGAAGGATGTAAGAAAGTTTTGAAAGATCTGATCATATAAGGGACTGCACCTTCACAGATGCTATCAAAAATGATAAGCAGAAAAAACTAGATATTAAACTCCCGATATCAGTTACAATGCTCACTATTACGGATCCCACGAAGACAGCTCCCGATGAAGCAATTGTTGCTGTGGAGGTAGCTAAATTACCTATCCGCTATAGACGGAAAAGGCATGCTGTGGCGGACTTAAATAAACCTTAGTTGAAAAAATGATTTTTTCTTGGTGGGCCAGAAAGAAATTATTGACCTTGATATAACTTTATACCGGAGTAAATGACTCACATCATTTGTTTGCACATTTATCATTTATATATATATATATATATATATATATATATATATATATATATTAGTGTCAAAACTGGTGATCATCTCATTCAGCATATGCTGTTGATAAATCTCTGCTTATTTTCTATGTATATGCATGTTACCAGTTAATTTGAAACTAAGGTGGAGAACACATAGAAAGACCTTAGACAATAAAATCAAGAAATATTTGCATTATTATTTGGTTATGGATTATATTTGTCGTGTTTTGAAACTTATGCACTTGAATTGAAATTTTAAATAAATGAATTAATAGATATTGTCATATTTCATATATTATGATAGTAACTTGTGAGCTGTGAACTAACAGTTCGCACCCCGGCCATTTTCGCTTTAGGTTGGGGTGTAACAGAGGTGCTCTGGTGTAAAGTGGGTGAACTACCATTTATTCATCTTGGTTTGCAGGTTGGTAAAAACATGAATGGAATCAAGCAGGGATCCGGTGGTGGAGATTTTCAGAAAACGCTTGTCAATGTGGAAGACTAAGAAACTCTCGGTCGGTGGTTGCATAACGGTACTACAGTCGGTGCTTAATGCATTACCGACTTATTCTTTTTCGTTATTCAAAGCGCCGGAAGGCGTTGTGAATAAAATTAAAAGATTAAGGAGGGTGTTTTTTTTGGGGAGGGGGGGATCGGAAGAGAAAGCCAATGTTAATTGGGTCACCTGGGATAAGATGGTTTCCCCGGTTGAATACGGATTATACGGTGGTCTTGGACTTGGTCTGTTACAAGATTCAAACGTATCATTATTGATAAAATGGTGGTGGCATTTTAAAAATGAAAAAGGAAGATTGTGGTGGAGAGTTATATGGGGGTTACATCACTCGTCCAGGTTATGGTCATCTATACCCGCAAGGTTATCGAGGCCATGTCCATGGACTTGTATTATAAAACTCGACTCGGCGTTAAAAGATTCAGGAGTTGATCTGGGAAGTTATTTTCGCATGTAGTGAGGAATGGGGAAAAGACTTGGTTTTTACTTGACACATGGGTCAGGCCCGGGTCGGTTCCACTTGGGGTTCGGTTTCCAAAGCTTTTTGTTCATGAGAAATTCAAAGGATGTTTGGTGACAGACCGTCTTTTCATGCTAGTGGGTGGATATGCGGTCGTTGGGAGTGGTCGAGGGAGCCGATTGGTATAGCAGAAACTGAGGAACTGAAAGATTTACTTCAATTGTGTCAAGGGGTTTTAATTGGATCGAGTCAGGATGTTGTTGTTTGGGCTTGTGACCGAACTGGTGTGTTTTCGGTTGGGAGTGTTAAGGATAGACTTTAGTTGAACTCATATGTAGCCCCTAATTATGTCTTTGAATGGAACAAGTTGGTCCCAAAAAGGTGGGTTTTGTGGCGTGGCGGGCGGTCCTAAGTCAGTTGCCAACTTTCGACGTTTTGGCAAAAATGAATATCCCGGTTCGATCGCTTCTTTGCCCAATTTGTGGCGAGATAGAGGAGTCAGTTGAACATGTGTCTATGCCGTGCGGCCTTGCACAATGTATGTGGAGTCTGGTTTCGCAATGGTGTAAAACACCCGTCTTCTTCCTTTTTAGCTTTCTGGATATTTCAGGACTTCATAAGTTTTCCAAGTTCCCAACGGATAAAGCAAGAGTTTTCCATGCGGCGTGTTTGATTGCAATTTGGATTTTGCGTTAAAGGAGGAATGCATTTCGCAAGGGAAGTCCTATTCATTTGTAAGGTTGGTGGAGGATATAAAGGTGTTAGGATTTCTTTGGATAAAAAATAGGGAGAAAAGAAGAGGTCTTAGAGCATTCTCATCCAAACCCTTATTTTGTGTGAGGGGTGTTTTTATAATTTAGAGAGTGATTCAGGGTGTTGTGAGTGAAGAGTTTTTATATTTTAGAAAAAGTCGTGATTTTTCTGTTTATTTGAAAAGTTACTGTTCATCCCCTATAATTTATTAATATATTTTGAGAGTGGTTGTGAGTGAAGGAAACAGAAAAGATAATGATAAAAGGTATAAAAAGTATTATTTAATTGAATTGGAGAGAGAAAATATAGTGAGTTTTAGTGTAATTTTTTATTTAAAAATAGGGAGTAGGATGAGAATGCTCTTACTTGGGAGGATTTGTGTCGATTTATTGTATAGCGGGTTGTGATTTCAATACTTGTGTCTTTCTTGTTCTTTTGGCAGCGTGCTTATTTTTCTATTAGTGTTTGTGGTTGTAATGTTGTTTCAGCGTCTTGCTGGTTTCATAAATATAATTTTATTAGTTGTTCAAAAAAAATATATTTTTTAAAGAATTTAGCAACGTCTTTAAGCTTAAATGATAAAAAGCTCATTATTGTTAAAAATTTAAAAACTAAAAATAAAATTTTTAAAAAAAATAGTAATAAAAATATTGGAGTGTGTTGCTCATCGAGAAAAATAATGCAGTTTTTTGATATTTTATTAATTTAAAAAAAATGCTCTTTTAAAATTATGAATTTTTTTTTAATTAACAAAATCCATGGTACAATTCCATATCATCATTCACGTTACCATAACAAAATTTTTTTAAAGGATAATATTCCATATCAGCATTATAATCTATCAAAATGTTTAAAAAACATATGATATTACATAGGTGGTGGAGCTTGAGTAGATTAATTGTAACAAAAAAAAAAGTTAAAATAACCTAATTGGTATAATGGAAAGTTTTTTACTATTCTATAAAACGAGATTGCACAATATTACTATAGTAAATCGCTGCTAATATTAATAGTGGCGACATGTCGCCGCTAATGCCTTTTTGTCGCCGCTGATAGTAAGCCCGTCGCCGCTAATTCTTCCCCGGAGAGTTGGCCGGAAAGTTCACAGAGACTATTTCATTGCACACCACAAAACAAACTCGAAAATGGAATGAAACAAAATTAACAAGAAAATCAAACAAAACACATATAATTTTTCATTAATATAAGTCTATTGTTACATGATTTCTACAAACAAACAGTACATGATTTCTACAAAAATCACACAAGATAAAAACGAGAGGCTGGAGATATAAAACACGTTGGTGGTCAGTGGCGGAGCTTGAGCTCAACGGCGGCCGGATCTTGAAAACACGGTGGTCGTCACGGTGCGGAGCTTGAGCTTGACGGTGGCCGGAGCTTGAAAATACGGTGGTGGTTCGACGGGGCGGAGCTTGAAGGTGGCGGAGCTTGAGCTTAACCGTTGCTGGATCTTGAAAATAGTGAGGGTGGTGGTCCGAAGATGGTGGAGCTTGAGCTTGATGGTGGCTGGATCTTGGAACCGGTGGTGGCATGACAGTGATAGGTGTGCTTGAGAATAAAATGGTGAGGGTGTGGTCAATGGTGTGTGTGGTGGCTGGATGTGTTTGAGAAGAAGATAAGGAGGGTTGTTTGAGCATAGATGATTGTAGCCCTTGGATCAAGATTTAATCAACGTTCAGGAGGAGCTTTGGTAAGGAGCAAACGGATCGGGTTATTAGTGGCGACGCCTGCTATTAGCGACGACATGATTACGTGTCGCCGCTAATAGCAGGCGTCGCCGCTAATACATAATTTTCTTGTAGTGCTAGGAGACATCATAACATAAAACCATAATAGTAAAATGAAGATTTCCGTACTTATACATACGCTACTCCAATATTTCATCTTCTGGGCGCATGGTTGGAGTATGCGTGTCATACTTCGTATGACGTACATAAAGTCTAAGACAGTACTTTCAATATATATGGATATGCTATCGGGCTTATATGGCTACACCACTTTTAGTGGAAATCCCATTTTTAAACGCATTTTCATTCAAAATCATCCTTATAACCTGATTCATCCATCGTATAGATACATATATTTCAAATGTTTAGAAGCTATCACACACAAATAATTAATCCATTAACTAAACATATTGAGGTTAACAGTTTCATATTTCGATCACACATACACCTTTGCGAATTTATTTCACTACTTTGATCACATACTCCTCTTTGATTCTAGTTCAATAATTTAGTTACATGTACCTTGTGATTTTAATTCGTCACTTTGACCACATACACTTGTCGTCATGTAATTATTCAATTATTCATCTATCTGATCACACATACACCTCTATGATTTTATTTCATAATTACTTTGATCTCATACATCTTTAATTTGTGATTATACATCTTTATTTCATAGTAGAATTGGTTTTGCTATTCAAAAGCGGGTTGCGGCGCAACTTGTTGCCCATTTGCTGCCACTTTATTGTAATCGTTTTGATTTTAATGAGAAATAGCAAGACTTGTTTAAACAAAAAAAAAATCATCACTTTCTTGAAAACATATAAATTTCTAATTCTATAGTTTAGACCTTTTGAGTCGTTACTTTTTGTTTTGAACGTTCAGAGCAAAACTTGTGTGTGTGTGTGTGGGGGGGGGGGGGGGGGGGGAAGGGAATGTTCCTCTTTCAATTTTATAATCCAACTCTTGTTATTTTTCTCACTTAGGATATTTCTTTGTTTTTTTTGCATATTGGATGCATGCATTGGACTTATTACACTTTTGGACTCTTGTTGGAGTCTGACATATGGGCTTCTTCTTTAAGTCTCTAGCTTCCCTTCCAATTGAATAGGCTCCTTCTCAAAATAGCTCTGTGGCTCCAGGCTATCATCCTATGAGTTTGGTATGGTGTTTTGGTAAATTGATTCGGTTAATCCTTGCCTTATTTGGTGACCTGCTTCTTGGCTATAAGAATAGTGATCGTGGCTGTTGGAACAATATAACTCCATCATACAATTACAAATCTCTTATATTTATCTAGGGTTTCAACCCATAT